>NW_010339166.1:0-10718 GCF_000700745.2 Antrostomus carolinensis
GAGATAAGTCCATCGTGCAGTTCCTCACAAGAACATATGTGAAACAGTCATGAAGTCATTTAACATTCATAATTTTGTGACTTGTGACAGACTTTTTCTCCAAGAAGTTGCTGTAATAATCTTTTTTTGGTAAGTATTTTTTTCTTTTTTTTCTTCCTTTTTAAAAAAAGAAAAACCAGCGGGGGAAACAAACAACAAAACAAAAACAACAACAACAAAAACCAACAACAAAAAACCCCCAGAGAAATTACTGGAATCACAGTGTGAATTTTATCATTATATTAAAGCTTTCTATTTTCTTGGTGGAAGATCTACAGTCAGTCATTAGGCTGACATTTATTTATGATAACTCAAAGGACATTTGGAAGATTTGATAATAAAATAGTTCTATTACACCCATAACACTTCTTTGGGGATTATTGGTGAAGCATGGAAGAGACTCTGCTCTTTCTTATCAAATATATGTCTGTTGTGATAGCTTTTATACCTTGTTTAGGAGGCAGAATTCATTGCAATAATGTGACAAAATAAAATGCTAAAAAATACAAATTATATCAGCCTCTCTTATAGAATGAACTTCAAAGTTTCACAATTAAAGGATGATTTATTTTGTTTCTCCCTCTCTTGACCTTTTTTTTTCTTTTCTTTTTTTTTTTTTTTTTCTTTTCCAGTTAAATAACAAGCTTATAATACTAATCTGTTATTGGAAACTTTTTTTCTTTTTTCTTTAGTCAGAACATTGGAGTATAAAATGACCTTATTCACAATCCTGAGATCCATGAACTAAAGTGACTGTAAATGCAGGTGTTCTGGAAGACAGAAAATTATTTATGATGTTGTCAAATAGATTTAAAAAACTTCATGTAAGTCGACAATTTCAAGTTAAGTGGAGTTTTGACTTTCCTAAATCCATCTCTGCAAGCCCAGGCTATAACATTCCTCGAAGGAAACCATCTGTCACACAATTCCTTTCTGTATTTGAACTTAGTCAAAAGTTTCCTGCTCAGGTAAACTGTCCTTCAGCTATACCTGTCTATTTTGTTCTGCAAATAGATGGAAAGCTCTGTTCTTTGGGGGGGCTATCCCTGAAAAAATACCATTTTTCCCAACTTCTTCTGTCCTTCAGGGCAATCTTACATGACCTGCCTATCTGCCTGCCCCGAACAAGTCAACATCTGCTTTTCTGAAATCCAGGGTCTGCTACTTGCCTTTCTCACATCCTCCAGGAGGAGTTATATACATTGAAAGTTATCATAGAAGCTTTTTGTCTGTTTTTGTTTCTCAGTTTGTTGTCTCAATTAATTCTTACTTTTATTTCTCCAAAACAAAGGAAAAAAGACCTTGTAATTACACTAATAATTTTATATGGTTTATACTGTACATGTTGTACTTCATTTAGATATTAAAGAAAAGTAATTTATCTTCACAAAAATTGTCAGAAAAACAATTCAGAAACATTTAGAAGAACAAACAAAAAGTTGCTTGTGAACAGAACTTGGAAAAAGAACCAGAACATGATCAATCTATTTATAGTTACAGCAGTGAAAGTTTAGGCTTGATGGATGATGAAATAAGGCAACAAAATAAATAAGAAGGTTACTAATAATAGTAAGATAGCACAGGAAAATACCCATAGATATTGTATTCAGAAAATGAAATCCCATGTTGTTCTTCTATATCTAATTTGACCAGTATAAAATTTTAATTCTCACCCTCAGTGTCATCAAAATGCACATTATAGGTTCATCTCTTTGTCATCAATTGTTATTTTTCCTCTGGTAAGGTTTTTCAAGTACAAATGTAATTTTGTGCATTTCAGCTATAGTTTTATAACTTGTCAGAAGTCTATTTAAATTCCTAAACATATGCAAATCCTATGTTAATCTGTTTGTAAACTGATAGTATGAAACTTTTATGTTCTGTAGTCCTCTGAATGGATGGCAAGTAAGCTGAGTATGGTCACATAGATTGAGTATGCATTTGGGGTCCTGCATGGAAAAACTAAAATTGTATTAGAGGGAAGGATTAGTCCTCCCATTAAAGAATCCAACATGAGAGAAGAATAGGAGATGATGATTATCACACACAGAATCACACAAAATGGAAGGGACCTCAGAAGATCATCTAGTCCAACCTCCCTGCTAGGTTCCCTACAGCAGGTTGCACAGGAAAGTGTCTAGGAGGTTTCTGAACATCTCCAGAGATGGAGACTCCACAACCTCTCTGGGCAGCCTATTCCAGTTCTCCATCACCCTCACAGTAAAGAAGTTTTTTCCTTAAGTTTGTGTGGAACTTCTGGTGTTCCAGTTTTTGCCCATTGCGCCTTGTCCTGTCACTGGGCAACACCAGGAAAAGCCTGACCCCATCCATTTGGCCCCAGCACTTCAGGTATTTATAGACATTGATAAGACCTCCCAGTCTCCTCTTCTCCAGGCTGAAGAATCCCATATCTCTCAGCCTTTCCTCATAAGGCAGATGCTCCAGGTCCGTCATCACCTTTGTGGCCCTCCACTGGACTCTATCTAGAAGATCCCTGTCTTTCTTGAACTAAAGAACCCAGAACTGGACACAGTATTCCAGATGTGGCCTCACCAGGACAGACTAGACAGGGAGGGGAACCTCCCTCAACCTGCTGGCCATGCTCTTTTTAATGCACCCCATGATACTCTTGGCCTTCTTGACCACAAGGGCACACTGCTGGGTCACGGCCAGCCTGCTGTCCACCAGCACACCCAGGTCCTTTTCCACAGAGCTCCTCTCCAGCAGGTCAGCCCCTAACCTGTACTGGTGCATGGGGTTATTCCTTCCCAGGTGAAGGACTCTGCACTGCTCTTGTTGAACCTCATCAGGTTCATTTCTGCCCAACTCTCCAGAGCGTCCAGGTCTCGTTGAATGGCAGCACAGCCTTCTGGTGTGTCAGCCACTCCTCCCAGCTTTGTATCATCATCAAACTTGCTGAGAGTGGATGCTATCCCTACATCCGGGTCATTGATGAAGATGTTAAACAAGACTGGACCCAGTACCGACCCCTGGTGAACACCACTAGTTACAGGGCCTCCAACTAGATTCTGTGCCACTGATCACAACCTTCTGAGCTTTGCCAGTCAGCCAGTTCTCAATCCACCTCACCGTCCACTCATCTATCCCATACCTTCTAAGCTTTGCTACAAGGATGTTGTGGGATACGGTATCAAAAGCCTTGATGAAATCAAGATAGGCAACACCCACTGCTTTCCCCTCATCTACCCAGCTGGTGATGAGACCATAGAAGGCTACCAGATTGGTCTAGTGTGATTTCCTCTTAGTGAAACCATGTTGACTACTCCTGATAACCTTCTTTTCTTCCAATTGCTTAGAGATGGTATCAAGAATAATTTGCTTCATCAACTTCCTAGGGACAGAGGTGAGGTTGACTGGCCTGTAATTGCCTAGCTCTTTCTTCTTGCCCTTTTTGAAGACTGGAGTGACATTGGCTGTTCTCCAGTCTTCAGGCACCTCTCCTGTTCTCCAAGACCTTTCAAAGATGATAGAGAGCATTTTGGCAAACAATTCTGCCAGCTCTTTCAGCACTCATGGTTGTATTCCATCAGGCCCCAAGTATTTTTGCGAATTGATTTTGTTTAGACTATCCCTGATCAGTTCCTCCTTGACCAAGGGGAAGTCTATCCAGACTCTCTCTCTTACCCCTAGCATCTGGGGTTCTGGAGGGCCAGTTTTAGCTATAAAGACTGAAGCAAAGAAGGCGTTCAGTATCTCCACCTTCTTAGCATCCCCTGCTACCAGGGCACCCCACTCATTCAACAGTGGATCCCCATTTTCCCCAGTCTTCCTTTTGCTATTGACATACTTACATAGATATATGTGTATAAAATTTAAATTGTAATTGAAATATTAAACTAAAGTTAGTTGAGATGGGTTTTGCCTCTGATTAATGGAAGAAGGAAAGTTTGCAAGGATAGAAATATGCAGGTTTTTTAAATATACAGAGAAAAAATACCAAATTTTCATTTTGCATTATATATTTAGCTGAATGTAGACTGCTTTCTCATATACTTGTACATGTTGTTAGATGACAATTACAACATAGAGTTTTTTACAGATTTTTCCCCCAATTAAATGGTAACATTTCCTGCTCTGTATTTAAAACCATTCTTCAAAAATGAATACAGCAGAATAAAAATCATATGCACACTTTACCTCTAAACCTTGCATCTTCTGTGGAGGACCTTGTTTTCTTTTAATGAAGACAACAATGTTTTCTTTCTTTAGAAGAAAAAGAAATTGGGAATGTATATGCAATATTACTCATTTTCCTTTTCATTATTCTTGTGGTTTACTTATTTTTTCTTAAATATGTGTAATGTCTGCCTAAATGGTAGAATCCTCAAGACAATTTTGATATTGTTTCTGTACAGTGCTCTAAGGGTGGAACTGAAATTTCTGTATAATGACAAGGATGTTGTGACATGACTAATAAAATATCCTGATTAATAAAATGTCCTTTCTTTTTTGAAATGTTGCTTTTCCTAATAAGTCTATTTATTAAAGTATGGGTTATTTTTATAATTTGTAAAGGTTTTATTTAATCTATACTTTTGTTAACAGTGTTTTTTGAACAGACTACTTTGACGGAATGCAGTTTTCTCACTGAGATTTCGGAATACGCAAGTAACAGTATCTGTCCCAATCTTGCTTGCTAGCCTAGAGCAACTGAATAAGTAACAGCTAATATTCCTAGCCTTAGCTTACTTACAGCTACTACTGTCTCTTTTTTCTCAGCCACTGGAAGAAATGATTCAGCTATAATAATCTAAATTCTAACTTCATATTTATGCTGGCAAAGTTACTTGTAAAGTCAGTAGTCACTTCTCCTTTGCAAGGATTTTACACCTTCTTGTGATAGAGAGAGGTCACAAATCAATTTGTGGCACCCTGACTGTAATATTGCTTAAAACTAATTTACTATTACAGGTAGTTCTACAAAACAAAGTATCAGTGACACCATGGATCTTTGTAATAGCTTAGAAAGGAATTAATACAAAATTGCTGCTGTCATAGTTTCTTCTTTCAGGAGAAAAGACAAGGCAGAAAAATAAGCTTACAATGTCAGTAAGTCCGGATGCTTTGCATCTTTATCCATACAACTTATACAGACAAACAAGTCATACCACCCATTACAGAAATGCATCTACTTTTAGATGCAGTGCCTGAATAAGTAGGGGTGTGTTGAGATGGAATTCAAAGTTCTTTAGAAGAGTGTTATCTATGAATTAGATCATTTTGACATACTTGTCTTCCCATGGTTATATTTCAAATATAATGTATACAGTGATAATGTTCCACTTTATTCTTAGTAAACCTAACTTTGAGTGTGAACAAAGTCTGGGGTTAGGTCCTCAAGTTTTTGAGGAGTGAAATACAGGAAGAAAGGGGAAAGGAATCTAGGGAATTCTGAGCTAGCTTGGTTTCTATCTTATTCTAAATCTCTCCTTGAAATTCTTCAGCTGTACCACCTATAAAAAAAGTGGATTGATGGTAGAGGTTAAAATCTGGTGTTATCTTCCCCCCACTCGCCCCCCCAATGTTCAGATGTTAATATCAAAACTTTCCACTACTCATTGGAAAAGATTCTTACGATTCTTTACAGATAGGTCGGAACTTCTAAACTGTGGGGTAGAAGCACTGCTATAGTGACTGCTAATATCACCTGGCCACGTGCCTGGACTTTTTTTCAAGTGGAAATGAAAAGGAGGATTTATGACAGACTTTTGAGAAATACTTTCATGGAACTAAAGTTGTCCAGATCAGGGGTCATGAAGACTGCATGAAGGTGCAAATAGAGCACCCTGAAGTTTTATTTCCATAATATGTCACCATAATCCTCACAAGGTTCATCTACACTACTGTCTCAGTCTGGATCAGAAGTGAGCTTTAGAAATGAATCTCTTATCAATCCCTGTTACTGTCCTTTAGTTTGCATCATGAAGTGGTACCCAATAACTTAAACTGAATTCCCTTCAGATGAAGCTAGAAAAAGTGATTCAGGAGTATACCAAAATGTCATACATGCATGGAGTTCATGACATCAAACTAGTTACAAAAAAAAAAAAACAAAACCAAAACCAAAACCAAACCAAACCTAAACAAACAACCCAACAGTGAAATATGTATAGTGTGGACATCAGGGCCTCAGCACCAGCTATTCTGATCTATAGATCTACTTCTATCTGTCCTTACTACATGCTATTGTACACATCACATTAATGTCGCAAAAGAAATCAGATTCCATCTTGGAATGAAATCTCAGAGTATTTTTATAGGACTAGTAGGTAGATCCACTACCTAGGAAATGCTGCTCTTCTTTCCTTAATTTTATATCTAAAGAACCCATTTCTTTTCTTTTTCTCCATCTCCTTTCTCTTTTCTACCGCCTCATTTTCCATCTTGTTCCTAATGGCAAGACTTTTTTTTTTTTTTCTTTTCTAATGCAAGTATCTGCCATATAATGAGTAATACAAATCAGTACCTTAGACCAAAACATACTTTAGCAGCCTGAAATGATGAAGCAAGTTCCAGAAAGGTAATACAATTTGGAGCTATTTAATTCAGGTTTCTGACAAATCTTCACAAGATAACCAACCCGACTTAAGTTCTGTTTACAGTTTCTAGAGACTGTTTTTAATTTCAAACCATTACCAGTGCAAAGCTATGCCACTGTCAATTAATTACATTATGCCTATTTTTCTTATTGAAGCAAAAATTATATCCAATGCAAACCAGATTTATTTTTTTTCTCAGCTCTTTAGAGGGAGAGCTACAGTATGAACTAGAACACATTAATATGTATGAATTAAAAATATATCCGTTCTACTTAATTCCTTTTTCTCCACTTCTCACCTTGATGTATCCCATTTTCCCTGCATCTTTTTTATTTCTCTAATCTTAATATAGGTTTCAGAATTTAGGTAAGACAAAGTCATGTTCATAAAACAATTGTTCTTGCACTGTGTTGATTCGGAACAACTGTGTTTTACTATTAGTTGGTTTTCATCAGGACAGACCCTTAAAGCTCATTCTTTGCTCCGAATAAAACCAACCTTGAGGAAAAAAGGAGCATAAATTATGAACAGCATTTAGTTTGCAAAATTTAGAAAGACTTATTTTCCAAAAGTTCATGTGAAGTATAAATGCATGATTCACTCAAGATCAAAGAGAACAGTTGTGTACAGTTCTGTCTGTTCAGAGGAAATATATTTGTATTGAACTAATAAACTATGGCCTAAAGCACCAAGACCTAGGGAGCCTCATTGTCTTACAGAGCAAGGATTTTTTTTCAGAAAATGAATTAATTGAATGAAGTTCTTCTTTTGCAAACTTTGTTACAAGGGTAAGGTTCATAATTTCCATGGTTGTAAAACTGTTAGTGGCAGATGTTTACTTTTATCCATAGAATACTGGTTGAAACTGAGATGTGGACTACCATTTTCAAGTAATAGAACAGAAATGAAGTAATCAGAAAAGATGAAGAGTGTAAAGAACAAATGGAACAAAGTTTACCATTTGCCTTCCTCCTAAGTTTCTAGTACCTAAATCTTATAGAAATTTACAATTAAATAACATTTGTTTTGCAATATTTTGAAGCATAGTTCCTTATTGAAGGTTCCTAATGTATACCTTCTTCATGTGACTTCATCAGCCTGAAAAAGTGAGAATAGCAGAAGCTGTTAACTATACACAGGTTGAGATCTAAATGTGTCAGTATATATCTGATATAACTTACTAGTGGTTTTGACGAGTATTCAGCAAATGGCTCAGTATGCAGAGAAGGCAGTGATGCTCTAAATATATTTCTGACATGTTCATTGATCTGAAAGGGCTTTGGTCAGTCTCTCACTGGTAGTCACTCAAAATGTAGACATGCTAGATTTTTCCTAGTGCAACACTGATTTAGGGAAACACAGTGAGGAAAAAAGCCAACAACATGCTTTCAGTGAAGAAAACAAGCTGTAAAGAAGCTTTGCTTATGTATGTGCATATGGTACTTGATTAATTTTTTTATTTATTAATTATAAAATAAGTTTCATTTCATGTATCTTATTTTTCATTATCTAGTAATGTTACTACTCTGTTAATGTTTTTGGAAAAAAAAAACCCAAACACCAAAAAACTAAAAAAAACCCCACAAAATTATTAATAGGGAGAAAAGAAATTCATTTTCAAATTGTAGGTATACATTTAAAGAGGTGATTTAATTCATGTTGTTCCTGCCAGACTTGTGCTGCCAAAACTGGATAAGGGACCCTGTACTAAAAAAAAAAAAATCTACCTTCATGATAAAGTTAGTTTATCAAGATAAAAGTATATTTGAAAAAGAATACATGAAGAATCTTTTCAAAAGTGCTCCCCCACTACAAAATTTTTGTTAAAGCCATGCTTTCCTCTTTTCAAGTTCTTCCTGGCACATGTTAAATCATTTGCTGTGTGGCTGTTTTGGACAAGATGTTTTTGCTGCCAGGACTGGCTTGAAAGCAGTGGTTTTCTCCTGAGTATTTGGGGAAAAAAGGATAAGAAGCTTTAGTTTTGCCAAACAGGGACTTCAAAGCTTGGCCTACAGATGGTTACACATGTGTGCAGTACTCGCACTTTATAAGTTGTAACTTCATTTCACTTCCTCCTCCATCTTTTCAAGTATTTTTTGAATGGTCTGCAACAAAAGAAGTGTGCAGTATGGGTGGGAGACATTTGAAAGAAAGTCCTTTTATATAAGCTTTGGATGTCAAAGAAGATGTGCTTATAATGTGACAGATGACAGTGCTTTTTCACGGGAGATTTCATTTTAAAATGAAAACTAGCCTGAAAACTTTGAAGAGGAGATTTTTTTGGCTGTAGTTTTCTTCTAGCACAAGCATCAACTGATCTAAGACTTCTGTGGTAATAACCACTTGGATTTTCAAAGAAGTTAATGAATGCTAGAATAAAATTAAAATTAAATTAATTTCATTTTGGAAACATACAAACTGGTTGAAGAGAGTTTAAGACCTCTTATAGCCATAGTTTTTGTAAGGAATATGTAAATCAATAGATTCATTTAGAAGAAAACTGTATTAATAAAAACCACATATTTTATAATATTATGCATTTATGATACATGTATAATTGTATAATATGCATGACTTATATAGTACAAAATATATACACACATATATTTACATATTTAGATGCTTAAATAACTCTGAAAGATTTCTGAAAGACATGAACAAGGTAAAAAAATTAAGCTTGTTAGATAAAGAAATGAAACACGTCCACTCAAGACTCTACAGTAGGTGTGGGTAGATCTTTAAGAGAGATATTTTGTGTCCTACAGTTTAAATTACAGTATATCTACAGAAAGTTACCCATCAGAAAATCTAACCCAAAATTCTATTTCATTCTGTTTTGAGGATGAGTTAAAGTATAAATGACATTCTGTTTCTGAAACTATTCTTTTTAATATTAAAATCATTGGGTTTGGTTTGATTTTTTTTTCCTCCCTTGGGGCATTCTGAATGTCATACTGAGCTGTATGTTCACATGGATCATAACAAGCTGTCATTTCTCTTAAGCCTGCGTATAAATTCCTGCTTATAGTACATATGGGAATATTCAAACAAATTTTAAAAAAAAAAAAAAAAAAGGGAACTAAAAATGCAATCTACTTACATGGACTGAGAAACATTACTTTTTAGGGAAAATAAACCCCATGTGCCTGAAGTCCTGCCAGTATTATTTTGAAGGATGGAAATAAACATGTATGTTCTGTTTCAAGGGACACTGCATAGATTTAAGAAAACATTATTTTTGGAAAATACAAAGGAACAAGAAAAATAAATAATATGTCAAATTTTGCATACAGTTCTCAAGATTGGATTATTGAAAACTAGATTCTGAAGGTTGCACTTTATTCTGGAACTTCGGGTCTTGGGCTTTGTGGGAAGGCAATATTGACAGTCCTGTTATTTCCAACATGCCTTTTCAATTTCCCAACCTCCCTTATTTCAGAATTTTTAAGCAAACTATGTTCTAAACTCTACTTTCCAATCTCAATTTTAATAAATTTTCATATCATGGTCTATGCTTTTATTTGACTTTGAAAGATTCACTTCTCTGTATTAGACTTTCCCTCATTATGCATTATATATTATCATGTGTAATGAGTTTGAAACAATCAAAATGCAATATTAATTTTACATATTCTAGGTTCATACACTTTTATTCTAGTGAAAATTAAAAATTCTGTAATCCTTTCACCCTGCTATGTCTTTCACTCTTACATACTGATACTTTATATAATTTTTTGCATTGCAAGTCTCAGACTTTGCAAATGCTTTCTCTCATTAAGTCAAAGAAGCCACACAGTATTTAATTTATGCACCATGTCTTCCTAAGTAGACAAATTTTATGAAATTATTATTAATGCCACCAATAGATATGTCAGTAAAGAGTAAACTTTTTTTTTCTTTTTTAATTTCAGGAGGAATTTGGATCTTCTTGCTGTTCACTTCTTATCAACCATGACAGTGAAAAAACTGTTGGGAAAATGGTTTATCTCCTATGTGCTCATGAGCTACAGAGGAATAGCTAATCAATATTTGCCATATTGGTTTAGAATATCTTTTAACTTAATTTTAAATTAAGAAAAGTAAGTATTCCCACTCAACTGGGGGGGGGGGGGGGGGGGG
>NW_010339166.1:10731-33730 GCF_000700745.2 Antrostomus carolinensis
AAAAAGAGAAAAAAAAAGACAGTTCACAACTCACTGAAGAAGACCATCTTTCAGCTAATATTGAAGAAGAAACATACAGTTATAATGAATAACAGAATTAACGTACTAGTAATCCATAAATATTCAAATGCAGCTTATTTCCATGATTTCAATGAATTAGCAGTCTGATGAATTCATATTAGTTTATTCATATTATGTTGGATATTAACTTCTGATATTTTCTGAGAATGAGGTGTTTGGCCAGCTTTTGTTTTTACCTTTAAGATGTAAATGAATCCTCCTGTCTCATACAGGGAACAGGTAAGAGAGGGGCTTTCAGTAATGAATGAGCAATATGTTTGTTAAGCATTGCCAGACCACAAGCAGAATTTGGAGAAGCTTCAGGTGTCTGGCAAGTGATATGAGAGGGAACTAAGACTTACGGGATAGGAATGGGTATGTAATAGACTTTTGTAATTAAAAGGATATGGTAAATGTATGAAACTATCATCTCATATGCTATCCAAACAGAACAGAGAGTAAGCATTGCTTATCTGTCGGTGCTCAGCATGAATTCTTCCATTTTGCTAAAAGTAGAATTTCTAATTAAATCCTAAGGCGGATGAGGTAGTTCATTTTCCTGTACTCAATAAATTACAAAATGAGGGAAAAGGTGACAGAGGTAGACACAGAGGTATAAAATTAAAAGGTGGAAAGCAATAGAGAGAATGAAACAGAGTTTATTAGGGGTGACCTAAGTGGATTGTGGGAATGTACAAAACTCATAGGGTACCATAGGGGATTGTGCAAGAAGTATTATTGAATGTTTAGTGGAGGAGCCAAAGACAGGGAAACATAACAGATCAAATAGGTTTGGGAAAGAAAAGTCATGGGAAAATAAAAGGAGAAAGTTATAAAAAGGTCAGGTCATGTGCAAACAGGTTGCCAGTCTGTAGGATTTATGTCTGTGTGGGACACTCTATTCCATGTGCAGGGGTGTGTACGCTGTAAGACTGACAGCCACTGGACCAGGGGTGCGATGTGTTAATGAAGCTAGCAACTGGAGATGTCATAGTACATTCATATTGTGAGGGTACATGTGCTTATGTGTGAGTAGCAAAGAATATCAGGCCAGAATAATTGATGAGTACAATAAGCAGCTTGGGAGCCAAATGAAGTGGTCATAAGTCTGGGGCAGAGAGAACAGAGGGACTGTGAGTTGGCTGCTGGAGGACCAGGAGGTCCAAGCCAACCACCATAAGGTGTAAGGGTTGCCTAATGGTCAGATCATAAGTCTGGCTCTGTTGTCAGAGATACCCATTTGCATTTGCATGTGCATGTGCATGAAGCAACGGAGTGACTTGCTGGGGATCCCGCTGCTGGGTAGGCTGCATCTCTGAGGGCAGCTACTAGATAGACTTCTAGTGTGTCTGTGTGCATTAGTGCATGAAAGGAGACATGAGGACCAGCAGCCAGAAAGGGGCTGTGGGGCTGTGGACTTGAGGGCTCATATGTCCAGGTCTCTTCCACTATTTTTCCAATCAGTCAGATAGAGGAACAGGATAAGGCCGTTTTTGCCCATGTGAGTGCCTAGTGTTTTCTGTCTGTGTTGATCTATCTGGCTGGCCATGCGTATATCCATCATATTTGATAAGTCATGGCAGTCTGGTGAAGTTCCTACAGCCTGGAAAAAGGGGAACACAATCCCCATTTTCAAAAAGGGAAATAAGTAAGACTGGGGGAACTTCAGGCCAGTCAGGCTCAACACAGTGCCTGGCAAGATCATGGAGCAGATACTCCTAGAAACTATGCTAAGGCATATGGAAAATGAGAAGGTGATTGGTGACAACCACTATGGCTTCAGCAAGGACAAATCATGCCTGACCAATCTGGTGGTCTTTTATGACAGGGTTACAGCTTTGGTGGGTAAGGCTAAAGCAACTGATGTCATCTACCTGGACTTGTGTAAGGCATTTGACATTGTCCTGCACAACAACCTTGTCTCTAAATTTGAGACATGCGGGTTTGATGGGTGGACCACTCGGTGGATAAGGAACTTGCTGGATGGTCACACTCAAAGAGTTGTGGTCAACAGCTCAATGTCCAAGCGGAGACCAGTGAGGAGTAGAGTCCCTCAGGGGTTGGCACTGGGGCCAGTGTTCTTCAACATTTTTGTTGGAGACATGGACAGCGGGATTGAGTGTACCCTCAGCAAGTTTGCTGATGACACCAAGCTGTGTGGTGTGGTTGACACACTGGAGAGAAGAGATGCCATCCAGAGGAACCTTGACATGCTTGAGAGGTGGGTCTGTGCTAACCTTATGAAGGTCAACAAGGCCAAATGCAAGGTTCTGCATATGGGTCAGGACAATCCTAAGCACAAATACAGGCTGGGTGATGAATGGCTTGAGACCAGTTCTGAAGAGAAAGACTTTGGAATGGTGGTGGACAAGAAGCTCAACATGAGCTGGTTATGTGCGCTTGCTGCCCAGAAGGCCAACCATATCCTGGGCTGCATCAAAAGAAGCATATCCAGAAGGTTGAGGGAGGTGATTCTCCCCCTCTACTCCACTCTTGTAAGGCCCCACCTGGAGTACTGTGTCCAGTTCTGGAGCTCCCAACACAAGAGAGACATGGACCTGTTAGAATGAGTCCAGAGGAGGCTACGAGAATGATCTGAGGGCTGGAGCACCTCTCCTATGAGGACAGGCTGAGAGAATCGGGGCTGTTCAGTCTGGAAAAGAGAAGGTTTAGGGTAAATCTTATAGCAGCCTTCTAAAACCTGAAGGGGGCCTACAGGAAAGCCAGGGAGAGACTTTTCATAAGGGCAGGTAGTGACAGAACAAGGGGAAATGGCTTTAAACTGGAAGAGGGGAGGTTTAGATTAGACATTAGAAAGAAATTCTTCACTGTGAGGGTGGTGAGATACTGGAACAGGTTGCCCAGAGAAGTTGTGGATGCACGCCCCCCCGCCCCAAAAGTGTTCAAGGCCAGGTTGGATGAGGTTTTGAGCAACCTGGTCTAGTGGAAGGTGTCCCAGCTTATAGCAGGGGGGGTTGGAACTAGATGAACTTTAAGGTCCCTTCCAACCCAAACCATGCTATGATTCTATGATATATGTATACATGTGATATATAGGTGGGTTTGCCTGCCTGCTGGCAATACATGCACAGCCTCTCTACTTTTTGTATTCAGGGACAGGGAACTGTGGTTGCCTATCGAACATTATGGTAACTTCTAACAGAAATGAGATTAAAGGGTTAAAAATCAAAAGTTATAGGGAAGCCAGAGAATTTTAAATAGAAAACTGAAATGGAAAAAAAGGACAAAGAACAGTCCATGAATGATGAGAGAGAGAGAGAGAGAGAGAGAGAGGAAGAGGGAAACTGTTCTTGGTAGCATGAAACTGAGCAGTCAGGGACACAATAGCACTGTAGCTGAACAATGATAGAGAGGAAAAGATGTGTAAATCTGTAGATCCTTTAACCCCAAGAGGACAAGACACAGGAGCTTACATATTGTATCATAAGTAGATAATGAGAATTTAGCTTAAAGGAATTCTTGCAGTGTTCGACTGCATTAAAGATCTAGTAACACCTGAAACTGCTTTGATTTATACTAGCTGAAATCTTGGTGAATAACAGTTCAGGTTGGATGAGGTTTTGAGTAACCTGGCCTAGTGGAAGATTTCCCTGCTCATGGCAGGGGTGTTGGAACTAGATGATCTTTAAGGTATCTACCAATCCATACCATTCTACAATTCTGTGAACTTGGTAGAGAAAGACTGCCCATAATTTAAGTCTTGAGAGCTGTCTTTGTAGTTGATGGATAATTTTTTATATATATATATTTTGCTCAGAACAAGAGAAGTCATCTGCAGGGACAGTTGTTTGAAATGGAAATGTAGGATACTTAAGTCCTTCCATGTTAAATTTAATATTTTACTATCACTGAGAAAGTCTATTTTTTGTGGATCATTATAGGAAACTTATTTTGATAAAAATCTATTTAAAATAAATCCACACAAAAGATATTTATTAGCAAATAAATAATATACCAAATTTATGTTTATAAAATCTTGATTTATTACAATGTATCATGAGATTATTTCACTTTATAGAATCAATATTATTGATCCAACTATTTTTTTTTTTTTCTGTTTCAGCACCAAAACATAACATAGCATATTTAAAGTTCCTTGTTTTTCATAACATATTTCTCCTCACCATTTCACCTATTTTCTGGAAACAAAATAAAACCTCTTTTACACCTACCCAACTTCCCTGCATAACTCTCAGTAAGATGCTGTATTAATGTACTGTTTGTTTAAAGGGTATTAAATATGTTTGGACTAGACTTTACTCAGATAAAATTATACAAGTGGTCAATATAAAGTGGTCTAAGTATCAATACAGTGACAAATACAGATATCAGCAAAGGGAAGAAAATGCAAGTTGCCAATTGTGAAGAAACAAATTAATACAAACATAAAGGATGATTTAATATTAAATAATAGTGCTTGTACAGTTAGCTTGAGTCCTAGTGTCTCTGAGAAAAATATGTTTAGTTAGAAAAAAAGACTTGATAGAACATAAATATAGCATGTTTTATGTTGTGTACTCAATGCAGTCTCCTAATACTATTTTTTCTTGTGAACAAATTCAAATTTAAAAACAAAGCAAAACAAAAACCCCACTCTGCCTCCAACTGAGCATGTATAAAAACTGTCACTGAAATAAATTATGTAAGCCTTGTGGTCTTGTTTTGTTTTTGTGCAAGCAATTAGAACATCTTTATATAAACTCTATTTATAAATTTTCCATCCTATTTTTCTATGAAACACTGCTGCTTTTGAGCACAGATCTGTAAACTCCTACTTACAGACAACAAATATTTTACTAGTGTAGATCTTACATCTTACTCTACATCCTCATAAGAAGTGCTTGTGTAATGAAGTGAAGAAGGTCCTTCTCTACCCAAAGAGGCCTGCTGTTAACTTGTGTTTTAATCTGATTGCTGTACTGAATTCACATCATTCTTGATGTGGATGTTGACACATATTATCTGTCTCGTACAACTTCATTTCTTGACTGTCATGCTAAACAGTGAATGGGTGCCGTATTTTGATTAACAGAATCACAAAATTGCCTAGATTGGAAAAGACCTTTATGATAATTGAGTCTAATCATTAACCTAACACTGACAAGTCCTCCACTAAACCATGCCCCTGAGCACTATGTGGCCTCACCAGTGTCAAGTACAGGGGCAAGATAACTTCCCAACTCCTACTGGCTACGTTATTCCTGATACAGGCCAGGATGCCATTGGCCTTCTTGGCCCCCCGGGCACTCTGCTGACTCATGTTCAGCTGGCTATTAGTCAACACTCCTGTGTACCTCTCTGTCAAGCAGCTCTCCAGCCACTCCTTCCCAAGCCTGTAGTGCTGCCGGGGGGTGTTGTGGCCAAAGAGCAGAATTTTGCCTTATAGAAACTCAGGCAATTGATCTTGGTCCATCAATCTGGTCTGCCTAGATTCCTCTGCAGGGCTTCCCTACCCTCAAGCAGGTAAGATTAGCTGAAATTAGGACTGATAAAAAAATAATTTATTAAAATATTTTATATTCTCTTCCCCCATGTTAGTAATAACGAAGCACATGCATGCTGTCTATGAAATTCAAGCTCTAGATAACAGCATTTTCTCTAGTATAGCTTCCTATTCCTAGTTAATAGAGCGAATTAGGGCAGAATTTGGAGAGAAGGTACCTATCTGGTCCTCTAGTGCTTGTTTTTTTCAGTATTTCACATCTCACTTAGCTCTGAGCAAGGTCTTTGAGAAGGGAAATCCTTCCCTTATAGCAGGTCATAGAATCATAGAATGTTGTGAGTTAGAAGGGACACATGAGAATCATTGAGTCCAACTCTTGTCCATGTATAGGACAATCCCAAGATTCTGACCATGTGTCTGAGGGTGTTGTCTAAATGCTTCTTGAATATTGCCACGCTTGGTGCCATGACCACCTCCCCAGGGAGCCTGTTCCAGTGCTCCACCACCCTCTGGGTGAAGAACCTTTTCCTAATGTCCAACCTAAACCTCCCCTGGCATATCTTCCTGCCATTTCTCCTGGTCCTACTGTTGGCCACCAGAGAGAAAAATTCAGCCCCTGCCTCTCCTGTTCCCCTAATGAGGAAGTTATAGACTGCAATGAGGTTTCCTCTCAGTCTCCTCTTCTCCAGGCTGAACAATCCAAGCAACTTCAGCCTCTCCTCATATGGCTTCCCCTCTAAACCCTTCACCAATTTTGTGGTCCCCATCTGGACACTCTCCAGTAGCTTTAGATCCTTTTTTATACTCTGTTGCCTAAAACTGCACGCAATACTTGAGGTGAGGACGCACCAATGCAAAGTAGAACAGGATGATCACCTCCCTCAACCGGCTCGCAAGGCAGTGCTTGAGGCACCCCAGGACATGGTTGGCCCTCCTGGCAACCAGGGCACACTGTTGGCTCATGTTCAACTTGCCATCAATTGGAACCCCCAGGTCCCTCTCTGCAGGGCTGTTCTCCAGCCTCTCATTCCCCAGTCTGTGTGTGTGCCCAGGGTTGCCGTGTCCCAGGTGCAAAATCCAGCACTTGCCCTTGTTAATATTAATTTAGTTGTCAATTGCCCAGCTCTCTAAATTATCTAGATCTCTCTGCAGGGCTTCTTTTTCCTTGAAAGTGTCCATAGCTCCTCCCAATTTGATATCATCAGCAAACTTAGCAGTCCTTCAAGTCCTATATCTAAGTCATTGATGAAGACACTAAAGAGCACCGGCCTGAGGATGGATCCCAGTGACCACTCACCAGCCTGATGTAACCCCATTGACTAGAACCCTTTGAGCCCGACCCATCAGCCAATTGCTCACCCATTGCATTATATGTTTATTCATCAGTATCCTGGACATTTTGTCCAGGAGGATACTGTGAGAGATGGTATCAAAGGCTTTAATGAAGTCCAAAAAGATTACATTGACTGGCTTCCCTTGGTCAGCTAGGTGGGTAACCTTATCATAGAAAGATATTAGGTTTATTAAGCAGGACTTTCCTCTCATGAACCCATGCTGGCTGGAACCAATGACTCTGTTGTCTTCCAGGTGTTTTTCACATTTGCGATGTTGTCCCAATAACAATACAACAACAGGTTATAGTGGACAGTGCATTATTTCACTGAACAAAATTAACACCTAGAAACAGTTATCATCTTCACTAAATTTATTATTCTTTTTTTATGCACTATGTTGGCATTTAGAATCAAATCTCTTTACACAATCAGAAATACCAATATTCTCAGGCTAACTTGTAATTAAATATTCACAAATATATGAGAAACAAAAATAGACAAAGAAAAATAATGAGAGCAGATCATCAGATCTTTATTACTCCAATAATATTTGTTGAACTGCAATTGTACCACCTGAAAATTTAACCCCAAGAGCAAGTTATTGACCTTAGATCATCTTTTTTGACCACTAAATACAGAAGCTTTTCACTGTTGCAGTTGTTATTGTAGGAGCTTTTCAGATCTTTTGAGTTCTAACATAAAAAAAAAAAAAAAAAAAAGACTAAATCAGAGTTAAAAATGACACTGAGGCCCAGAGACAAGAGTCTTTGTTCATTGAATATTTCAGGTGGCATAATGTCACTATGCATTATTTTCATTATGATGTGACCTACAAGATCTGAACCATACTATAGACTTATTTATTTATTTCTGGGGAAAAAAAAAAAAAAAAAAAAGAGGGATTAAATTAAAGAGACATGCTGTAAAAAAGACTGGAAGCATGAGTGTTAGACTTTTTAATGAGCCACTTCTTTTTTTTACTTAAAGCTTCCTGTTTGTTAGTGGATAAGTCCTTTTTTTTTTTTTTTTTTTTTTTTTTTTTTTCACAGAGCTCTAAAATTTTCTGATATTCCGCTAAATAAGGTAGACATAAGGGAAAGATTTAAATTTCTAAGATTAATGTAATTTCCTAGTTTAACAAAGCAATAAAAGTCATATGCTGTACATACATACATATTTATATACACACACATCTTACTTCTCTGCCTCTTTCTTTGTATGTATATATATAGGCATACATTTCAGTATTAAAGTTTTCAGATTCTATTTCACATAAGTAATACATTACGTTGAAAACTACTGGTTATGCACAATTCATTATTACTCTGAATATTATACATGTGCTTTCATTGTCTGTGTTTGAATCTTGGTTTTGATTGTAAGAATATCCTGCAATGCCAATTCAAAGATGGTTTAATTCTTTCCTTATTTGAGTTTTCCATCTTTTAAAATTTTCTTTACCTCCTCTTTTTTCAAGAGTAATATGAGAATAAGAAGTTTATCATTATCAGGTCTTCTTTTAATTCATTCAGAAATTATATCTGGCTATTAACGCTCTTATTATTCATTATTAAGCTTGGCTAATGCTGAAAATTTGATTCATTCAGCATTAACTTTTGGCCTGACCTAAAGCTTTGTTGTGTAAACCAGAATAACTTGTATTTACTTCAATTGTCTTTGAACTATCTTGAGATTTAAAATCTTTATAATATATGTTTATTACTTATGATATTTCTCAATCGGTAAACTTCATTTACAGGCCCAGAAATAGTTAGACTATCACCTATGGGATTATTCTTTCCTAAGCTTCATTATGTAAATTGACTAATAGCATGTACTTTGTAAAAAACTGCCCACAACTTGCTGTGACAGTGTTTCTGGACCAGAGCCTGTAAAACTCAAATATGAAGTTCATAATATTTTTTTTTTTCCTGGCACCATAAGTATCTGTCTGTCAGTAGGGCATTTGCCTTTTCAGAAGATATAAGACCACTATTTACAGGAGAGTAGCCCTATCCAAATATAAAAGGACAGACTGAAATACACTGCAATAATCAGCTTCTCTGTCAGAAGATCCTCCTATTTGCAAATAACGCCAAAATGAAGCTACATGCTTCATTAGATGGGCAAATATATATACATACATTTCACCCTACATCTGCAGCCTCTTTTTCTACTATATATCACTATTTCTTATCTTTTTAAAAATATTTTTTTTTTAAATTGGAATCGGTGTTTTACCTTTTTGTCAAAGTGAAGTGAAGGGCTTAGGGCTTAACTGATACAAATATAATATACTTGAGCAGTCTCTTAATGCTTTTATTCTTTAAAAAATCTGTAACAAAAGTAGTAATTAAAAAAAACAAAACAAAACAAAAAACAACCTATCTCCCAGAATCATTTACTTTTGTGCTCTTTAAATACCTCTTTTTCAATTTTTTGGACACATTTTCTTAATTTCCAAGACAATGTTGTCAATTTTACTTTTTCTTTGGTAAAAAAAATAATAAAAAATAAAAAACAGACCATACCAAAATTTTCTAAACTTTAATCTTTCTGTTAGATTATTTATCTTGGAATATTTTATCAAGTGTCTTCATTACATCATCAAGATTTTAAAGCTTCTGTTAATGTAAACTATGCATTTTTATGAAAACAACAGCAAAAATATCTTAAGGGAGCAGAAACACAAAGAAAATGTTGTTTAATGGCATAGGGTCTCTTTGTAACATAAAGTTATATAAATTACTACAGGATTACTTGTGCAAAAAACTGCCACACTAAATCAGCAGCAAAGTCATCATTATTTGGCAGCTGGACATCCCATTACACAAATTTCAAATAAAAATTGTCAAAATCCAGAGTTAAAAAGTGTCGTACTATTTCTCTGAGCCAAACATTATCAAATGAGCTATCAGTTAGTCACAGTGATAAAAGTATTGTATGAAACAGAGAGGAGTAAATGGAACCATTAACTGTTTTGTTGTGGGTTGTTTTTTGGTTTTTGGGGAGGGGGTTTTGTTTTGGTTTGGTTTGGTTTTTGTATTTTATTTTATTTTTTTCCTGAGCATTGGAGCCAATGGTGTATAAGATGGGTCTACAACTTATGGAAAAACCTGCCAACTGCCTGTACACATAGTTGTTTCTGATGTATTAAAGAATTAATAATAAAAGCTTTTTCAGTCTTAGGATGTCATGTTTTTCACAGATCCCAAGATATTTTGTAAGTTCTGTACATATCAGCAATGTAAACTTAAACACCATGTCGGAGACTCTGGGTGAGGTTTTAGACACAAACCACAAGAACAATTTTATAAAACTTAGTCAACCACGTGTCAGAACCCTCAGAAAGAGTATGAAGTCTCATACAACCTCATATACACTGTGCACGTAACTGGTTGACCTTGTGTTTTCAGTAAAATTCTCCATTAAATGTAAGTGGAAAAATAAAATATATTTTAAAATGCAAGGGTTTTTTAATTAGTGCAAAATATATATTTGGACATTGTAAAGTAAAACATAATGATTTAGTGAGAAAATTAATAATCATTGGAGGTTTGGGACCTGCTATATTGTAGGTCTACATGTACCTAGTTCACTGCCTTCTATAAACATATGAGTCTCGAACCAGTTCTGTCAGAAGTCCAGAAGTCACTCATCTTTGAAGTGAAAGAACAGAGCATTCATTTGCACCAGATTTCAACAGGAATTCATTATTTTAACACATGTGCATAGAGTAAAAAAAAGTTTTACAAGCCAAGAGACGAAGATGAAAAAATCCACAGCCATCAGGAAATTAGTTTTATATTAAGAGGCAAGTCCTATTTAAAGCTAATATATAATTAATGCCAACAATTTTATCCCACTCAGAAGCCATAATATGACTTAAATTATAAGCACAATTTAATTGCTTAATTCCATGTCTCTGAAGACTATAAAGATTAGGGGTATATGCTTTTCAGACATTACTGTAAGGTGATAATTTTGAAAATAGCAAATACACATTCCTTAGAAAAAAATATGTTGCCAAAAAAACCCTGTATGTATTTACTGAAACTTTCCATAAGGTTAACAATCATATGAACAAAGAAAAAAACAGATTATGTACACAAGTGTTGTCATTTTTATATTGCACATTGTATGAAAAGATCTTATGTAATTGTCATTATTCATTGAATTACAACAGCATGTAAATAGTTTTTGTGTTAATTTTTCCATATTTTGATTCTTATGTTTTTCCTTCTTTTTAATTTGAATTAAAACTGTATTTACATCACTCCAGATGTACACACCTTTTAATTGTTACAGATATTTTTTCCTACTCATCCTGCCTGCCATAATTGAAATTTTATTCTTTTTTAAAAATTATTTTCACAGATTATTTTTGTTTGGTTTGGAGGTTTTTTTTGTTTGGGGTTTTTTTTAGAAGTTTGAATGAGTTTTTTGTTTTCTTTGGGTTTGTTTGTTTGTTTGTCTGTTTTACATTTCCAGTTTAAAAAAAGTCTATGTAAATTATTTTTTCAAACTGTATACTGATTCCTGGTGGATTCTTCTGCAGTTGTTTAGAATCATTTTTGCTATGGTACTTCATGAACCAGCAGATGTTTCAGAAGTTTCTGGCATTGTAAAAAGTAAAAAACACATACATTGAAAAATAAATTAGGGAAAAAGAAACCCCCAACCCACCAAAAAACCACCAAACAACCAAACATAAAATAAGCCCCATAGTATTCCTGTGATTTTCTTGCAACAGATAATTAAAACAAGGGTGCAGCATCGTCTGTACTAAGAAGAACATGCCAGACCTCCCAATTTATTTGTCCTGGAAGGAAACATGCCTTCTAGGCAGTCATTTAAGAGTCAAGTGGGCTAGTGTTTTGCTGAGACCAGAGACTGCCTGGGTATGTGCTGTGGTCTCTAGTTACAGATGGTCTCCAGGTTTCTATCTGAATCTAACTGCCAGCAAACTTTTAATTCTATTTGCTTAAGCAAGAATAGCTTTGATTAAACAAATTTAAATAAACCTTCATGAATAACTGAATGCTTAATAAAACAATCTGTATGTACAGGGTATGAATGCACATGTTTCAAAGCTTAAATTACAACTCTGGTACTAATCAACAAAAAAGAAGAACATTCAGAGATTTTTTTTTTTTTCTTATTTACGTAATATCTTGTTTATATAATTTCAGTGTTGGGTCTTGAGCAGCAATCCAGATATGTGGCCAATAACACTGTCTAAACAAGAAAACTGTTTTAGTTAGAAATTTGAAACTCTGGAGAGAATAATTTAGATTTTAGCTACCCCTCAACTAAAATAAAATTCCATTTCAAGTCTTTTCTTTATATTGTTATATCATCAATGAAGAACTGTAATCAAAGGCATTCATGTTGTCCAAATTAGTATGTCAGGACTGACTCTCAGAATCTATTCCTTGCCTGAGGAGCCAGAAGTTTGGAAAGGACTCTTAGTTATTATACAAGACGGTTAATGCTTCCTTGGGTAAAATGTAGTTCCAGATGGTTAATTTCTAAATTTAGATATGCAAATATAAGTGGCTAAACATGACATGTGTATGTGTATGTGTGTGCATATATATATCACAGAATCACAGAATCTTAGTGGTTGGAAAAGACCTTTGAGATCATCAGGTCCTACCATAAATCCAACACTACCAATTCCACCTCTAAACCATGTCCCTAAGCAACCTTTCTGCCCATCCCTTAAATACCACCAAGGAAGGTGACTCCACCATCTCCCTGGGCAGCCTGTTCCAATGCTTGACTACCCTTTTGGTGAAGAAGTTTTTCCTCATATCCAATATAAACCTCCCATGGCACAACTTTAAACCATTTCCTCTTGTTCTATCACTTGTTCCCTGGGAGAAGAGACCGACCCTCACCTCCTTAAAACCTCCTTTCAGGTAGTTGTAGAGAGCAATGAGGTCTCCCCTCAGCTTCCTCTTCTCCAAGATAAACAGCCCCAGCTCACTCAGCTGCTCCTCATCAGTCTTGTTCTCCAGGCCTTTCACCAGTTTTGTTACCCTTCTTTGGACCTGCTCCAGCACCTCAATGTCTTTCTTGTAGTGACAGGCCAAAAACTGGACACGGTACTCAAGATGTGGCCTCACCAGTGCCGAGTACAGGGGGAGGATGACTTCCTTGGTCCTGCTGGCCATACTATTTTTGATACAAGTAAATATACTACTAGCCTTCTTGGCTACCTGGGCACACTGCTGGTTCATGTTCAGCTGGCTATCGACCAACACCCCCAGGTCCTTTTCTCCTGACCTCTCTTCCCCAAGCCTGTAATGTTGCATGGGGTTGTTGTGACCCAGGTGGAGGACCTGGCACTTGACCTTATTGAACTTCATGCCATTGGCCTCATCCCATTAATCCAGCCTGTCCAGATCCCTCTGCAGAACTTTCCTACTCTCCAGCAGATCAACACTGGGTGTCGTCTGCAAACTTGCTGAGGGTGCACTCAATCGCCTCATCCAGGTCATTGATAAAGGTATTAAACAGAGCTGGCCCCAACACTAATCCTTGGGGAACACCACTACTGACTGTCCACCAACTAGATTTAACTCCGTTCACCACAGCCCTCTGGGCCAGGTCATCCAGCCAGTTCTTTACCCATCAACTAGTATATCTATCCAAGCCATAAGTGTCCAGTTTCTCCAGGACAATGCTGTGGGAAACGGTGTCAAGTGCTTTACTAAACTCTAAGTACACCACATCCACACCCTTTCCCTCATCCTCTGTGAGCATCACCTTGTCATAGAAGGAGATCAGGTTGGTCAGGCAAGACCTGCCTTTCATAAACCCATGCTGACTGGGCCTAATACCCTGGTTGTCCTGTATGTGACGTGTGATGGCACTCAGGATTATCTGTTCCATCACCTTTCATGGTACCAAGGTCAGATTGACAGGTGTGTAGTTGCTTGGACCATCTCTCCAGCCCTTCTTGTACATGGGCATCACATCAGCCAGCTTCCAGTCAGCTGGAACCTCCTCAGTTTTCCAGGACTGCTGATAAACAATGGAGATGATGGTTATAAGTGGTTAAATGACGGTTATATCTGCAAGACCATGGTGTTTTATGAGATACTTATGAGCATTTGATTTTTACATTTGATGTGATGACATCTTTGCACAGTTGGAGCAAGCCTTAGATGTCTAGTTTGAGGTAAACTGAATTTCAAATTTCACTGAGCACCTAATTGTGGCTAGTTGAATCCCACATTAGGTATGATTTGATCGTAATTGGAGCTTAGACATCTATTGTAAATAGTGAGGCTTTAGCATTTCTTCTATTACTTATACATAGTGATTTAGTGCCATTTGGGGTTCTTTATAGTATTCAAGACATCTGACTTGAGTAGGTAGATAATGCACAGGATCTAAGTGAGACTCATGGTCTTTGGAGGGCCAGGTGGGCTAGGACCATAAGATAATTAAGGCTACAAGAGACATAAGGAGTTCTTTAGCTTAATGTCCTATTCAAAGTAGAGCCAGGCCTGATGTCAGGCCAGGTTGTTCAGGCTTCGTCCAGTCAGGTCTTTAAAACTTCTGAGGATGGAGCCTGCACAATATCTCTGGGCAACCTGATCCACTGCATGGCTGACCTCATGATGTAAATGTTTCTTCTGATATCCAGTTTGGACCTCCCTTGTTTCTGTTTGGGCTCATGTATGTCTCTATTTTCTCCTAACCCACACTTGGCTTCTCATATGAAATCTGATCCAGTTCCTTAATTTGTAGCTGTTTGTTGGATTCACTCCAATATGTCCACCCTTCTCTTGTCCTCAGGAGCCCAAACCTGGAAACAGCACATCAGATGTAGCCTCACCAGGGATAAGGAGAGGGAAAGGGTCATCTCCCTCAGCCTGCTGTCAACACTTTAGATAATGCAGCTGGGATTATAGCTTTTCATACTGCAGCAAAGCTGTTTAAACTTTGCTACAAGTACAGAAATCTGGTTCATGTTCAACTTGATGCTCACCATCCTGCCTAGGTACTTTTCTGAAAAACTGCTTTCGATCCAATTGGTCCCCAATGTGGAGATCAAGTAAAATATCATATGAAAAACTTCTTGTGATAGTTTCAATGGCCTAGCCCTCTGCTAGCAGCCAACACAATCATACGCCCACTTCCCCCAGCCCCCAGGGGACAGGGGAGAGGATTAGGGGACAAGGATAAGGACAATTTTAGGTTGAGATAAGAACAGTTTAATAGTAGAAATAAAAGAAAACTTCATACTAGTATTAAAATAGTAGTGATAATGATAACAGTAACAAAATATACGAATGAGTGATACACAGTGCAACTGCTCAACACCCGCAGACCAAGCCCAGTGCGTTCCCAGATAACAATCCCGGAGGAGCAACAATCCCAAACAGAAACCGCAATCCTGGAAGACCAAGAGCCTGAGCAAAAGCCAGAGAGAGCCAAAAGAGGCAAAGACCATCACAAATACACTGGACATGATGTGATATGATAGGGAAAATCCCATTGGCATACCCAAAAGCTGATTTAGCTTATTAATTTAAATGTTCCTTGCTCCCTTAGATTTCATGCTTGTAGACTAACAAAACACAAAGTCCTTCACTTCCAGTGACGAAAACGAAAACCCTGGTATGTTATCAGTGTTTGTCTCATAAGATATCCCAGGCTGAAAACAAAACGCAGCATTATTCCAGCTACTAAAAAGAAACCCAGCTCTGTTCCAGCTAAAAAACAGGACACTTCTAAACATTCTTTTGGATGATGTCATGCTAAATCATAACATATTTCCTTAAGAAAGATTTTCTTATGAAGGCTGTTTATAGGATTGAAGCACAATGAATATTAAAATTGTGATAAATTAATTGACAATAAAGGAAGAATTTTAATTATGTGTGATATAGCTGGATCATTTAGCAGGTCATTATAGGAGGAAATATTGCCTCTTACACCTGTCTCAGGAATATTGTAGAAATTTGCTGCTGACATAAAATGCCTGTTCTCATCTTCATAAAGGAAACAAAAAAAAATTCCACTCTAATGATAGTAAGGAGATTGTAGATATAGACTGTTTACTGTAACAAAAAGTATCTGTTCTTTTCAAGATCATTGTTCATTGAATATTGTTCTCTGACAAGTAATAAAACCTAAATTTCAAGATTCAAAGTAGTTTTGTTAAACTTAGTATTTTACTTTGTGGAAAAGGTGCAAATAAATTTACCGTAAAGCTCTGAAGGAGTCAGAGTATTGTCACAGTCACTTTTACAAGGTGCCTGATACTCAGCTGCACAAGGTAAAAAAAAAAAAAAAAAAAAAAAAAAAAAGAGCTAGCACTGCAAACTCAGGAGGGATCAAGCATAAATTTTTAAACTAACAGCTTCTAGGTAAACTCAACACTTGTTTTTAATATAGAAGAAAAATACCCACAAAAAAAAAAAAAAAAATTTCACAAAATTTAGACTGCATAGCCATATAAAAATCTGTAGATAAAATCAATATGGAGAAAATTTTTTTGGTCATTGTTACTAACAGTGAAAATTTTTAATTTTTTATGAGAAGTGACATGTTATAGGATTTGCATTTTTATGAGAATTCCATCTAGGTGACTTGCCACTCTGAGTTATGGAATCATATATTTAAAAATCTAAATAGAAAATGAAACAAACAAAAAATACCCACCAAATTAAATATGGAATGATTATTGTATTTTCTTATGTAGCTCTTCCTTCTGTCGAATGTAAGAATGGGATAATCTCTTTCTTTGTTTAAAAACACTGAATATGTGGTGATACTCTAAAGCCAATAAAACCATTCAAACTACTAGTAATACGTAATTTATAATAATAGTCAGCACTATTATTTGAAATAGTTACCACTATTAAGTGTCTTTTAACTAGAAAGCAGGTACCAAAACCTATAGTTACAGCTGGTTATAGCTCTTTAGTGATTAAGCAGGAGATAAGAGCAGAATCCATGCTCTGTTGCTGAGATGGGCTGTGCTAGTAGCAAGAACAGCAAAATAATCAAAAGAGAAAATGTGTGTAAAAATATTACCTAGAAAGAAATACTGGACTTGCAGTTTTCATTACTGTCTTTGCATGTCTCTAGTTTCAAGTAATGGGAAAGGACATAAACAGTTCTGAGGTTCAGCTTTTGTGTTCTTTTTAGTTTGATCTAGGCTTGATCTATGAAGAATCTGTTTTTCTAACTTTATTCTACCACCATCATTCTCTGGAAATATTTAAAGACATTAACCTTTTCTTTGCCTATTATATAGACTCCTACTTTAAGAGAAATATACTTTAAGAGGCTGTTATTTAGCCTGTTATAGGGAGGACTGATTCACCTAGCACCCAGAATAACTTAGGCCTAATTTAATTTTCATGTTTTCACAAAGATGCAAACATCTGTTTGCATCATCAAAAACATGTAATAGAACCAGGGTAGATGAACACAGCCAATACTCTTCTTATAGCAATTGAATAGACTTTCATTTTACCTCCAATGTCTAACACTCTTACCCTGAAAAAAAGAAAAATTGCAAACATTTTTCTTTTCATAACAATTAAGATTTGTAGCAAAACTAATTGCTGTTATGATAGAAATCCCACATTTCAAAGTTTTTTGAGACTTTTTTGTTCAGTGTGTCAAGATTCAAGGACATAAACAGCATTATTTTAAAAACATGAACTTTTTTTAAGATAAATAAAAAAACCGTAACAAACAGCACAAATGAGACTTGTTAAGGCACCACTATAAATGACATTCAACTGTTTCATTGTGCACACAATTTTAAGAATGAATAGGGATAAAGAATTCAAATTTATCCTCATGACATTCCTTGCATCATTTGATGTTTAAATCGTACTTTTAAAAAAACAGATCACCATTCTAAAAACACATGCACACAGGGATATTTAACACCATTTTTATTGGTCATCTTTTGAAAGGAAATGAGCAAACTTATTCCCTTGATGCCCTTTGTTTTAACCATTGTATTGGGTTCATATTGTAGACTGCTTCTTACATTTGAAGGAAAATTAAAAAGAAAAGTGTCAAAAAATAAAAGAGTAGAATGTGAATGTCACAAGAAATAGTACAGTCAGATAGGTCTCATAAGAAAATTGCTTCAATGTGACAATAGTATTACCCAGCTTAGAATGCATCAAAGTGAATGAATACTGGCACTTGGATTCCATTGCTATAGAGTATGGAGTTTTCTAGATTCACATTGATTTTGTTCAGGTTTTTGACTGGTTCAAAAATTCAATACATTAGTTTTGTGCCTAAACATTAAGACCACCTCACTTTGATCTCCATGTAAATACACAGCTGATAGTTCATGGTTGACAGAGGTTAGTGTTGGTTTTTATAGTACAAAAAAATTAATTTATATATTCTATTTGTTTGTAGAAGCACAAAAATATGATGGGCAATTTTTTGTTTTGTCTTTGTTTTAATCTCTGTACGAAAAGCAACAGAGCAAAGCTAATGTAGAAGTGTAGATCTTGAAATTTATGATCTATGAAATACTGTTTAAAATAATTACAGAAAACTATTGGAAATAATAGATTACATGTATGTTGAGTCTCTGACTCGGAATCCTTTTCTTCTCTGTTGCTCCACATATTTTTGAGTTTTACATACTGAAGAAAAAGAGCACTGAAGACCTTTTTAATCTACCAAAAAAAGGCACAGCCATCAACAGTGATCAATATTGAAGCCATATAAAGGTAAATGTAAAATAGGAAACACATTTAACATTGTGGCAATTAATCATAGTTAAAAAACCTGTAAGGGAAATCATGGAGTGTCTGAGACACCATAATATACAAAGGCTTAATTTATAAGACTTAAATTAAAGTTGACTTTTGAGTGAACTTCTCAACCTGTATTATAGTAGCATGAAAGGTGACCGTGAGATTCTTTTCCCAACCTGTATCACATCAGCATGAAATAAGACTGTGAGACTTTTATTACTACAATTCAAAGCCAGGTGCAGAATACCAAAATAGGAGCTTCTTGGACATATCTCGAATCCTAGACAAATCCGGGATGTGCCTCTGTGAAGTGAATCTTACCCACCAGATGTTACCGTGCCTTTCTATCTGCATAATTTGTTTGTTAGATTGTATAAAAGCAGGATCCTCTCACAGCAAAGATGGAGACCTCACCTAAGAGTGGACACACTCCGTTGGACTTCCCAATTGCTGGAGAAAGTCTCTCCAAATCCTTTGCTGTGATGGGGCTCCCCAGCTGATATACAGGATGTGGATGATGATAAATATTTGGGCAATTGGTGATGTTTCTTTCTTAATTAATATGCTTTTTCTTATGTAGTAACAATTAGGTGCATTACCTTGTTTAATTCTATACCTTGCTTATTCTTCTTTTTTCTCTGTTTTAAACTAGAGTAAAAGAAGTTTGTTTCTAGTATTCTGTTGGTGTCTGTGTCCTTTTCACCAGCCCCATCAATTGGCAAAACACACCAGCAATATTCATGTAACTTTCCAGAAGATATGATCCCAGAGTAAGGTAACCTAAAAATACTAGAATGCATTTGTGAATAGTAGTCCTGTTAAAGCATCTTTTCTGCTCTTTGGCTATATGCCTTTTCAGAAAGGCTGAAACACTGCTTCAATATGGAATCACTGGGAAAACTCCTGTAAAACTAAGCTGCAAAAGGTTTCAGTGTTACCACACACTGTAAAACATCTAAGTTGCAGGAAGAAACTTAGAGCAACCTTTATCAAAATAACCTCAAGTAAATTGATCCTGATAGTAATTAAGTTTTTCTTCAGATTATAATTAGAATATAACTGTCTATACATTACTACATTTTTTTTACATCTGTCCATTCCCTCCATAGGAGTCATATTACTTGAGAAGTCCTCTTCTCGTATGTTGCACAGATCAAATAATGAACTTTGTCATTGATTGTTTTATCTAAAGAAATGAAGTATAATAAAAGATAAATACATTGAATACATCCAGATTAGTTTTAGACTTTCCTGTTGTCAAGTATTTTTCTTCTTCAAGCAGTAGTTTCTTTTAATTTGAGTATATGGTTCTTTGTGGAAGTATAATTGGACATTAGTTAATACTCAGTTTCAGATGGAAGTGATTTTTTTTTTTAATATATATATATTATCTATCTTTTTTATTTCAGTTTAGATTACTCAGAAAATTTAAATAACAGTTGAGAAATTTCTTCAATGATTCATCTATGTGAAATATTTGAGAATAAATTGTTTATTGTTATAACCAGTATAAGTTGTGTTGACTGGTATTATAAATCTTGTTATATACATGGTTTCATTTTTAATATGATTAATTAATTAGAAATAAGGATGTGTTTAAATATAAATATTTGGTGCCTGATTTATGGATGCTGTAAATTAAATATGAATGTATAATACATCAGTAGGATTTCCAAACCAACATGATTCCTCCAACTATAATTTTAATCAATCATTTAAATGTATTAAATCATGTGCTATGGAAAACTAAACAACTACATACTTGTCAACATTATTTATAAAGTACAGAAGAAAAATTACAAACTTTCCAATAGAAAAGCTTAAATTTTATCTGTCCATTATAGAATGAGAATCTTTGGGAAATACTTAGTTTAGAATAAAAATAGTAATAGTAATAGTAGTAGTAGTAGTAGTAGTAATAATTAATAATAATAATAATCCTCTGTCCAAATATGACTATTGCATCCATGCATATCTGCCACAACCTGAATTTCTTTATAATCAATAATATGTATTTTCAAATCAAATTATAATTCTCAGCCAAAACCCAAATGCCTTATTTTGATCCAGAATCTGATGGATCCAGAATTTGACTTATGGTAAATACATATATACTGTCTTAAGATATTCTTATTTTGTACAGATAGGTTTCATTTAAGATTTTGAACCAATATTCAATTTTCTGATTGAATTGCACTAGTAAAGGCTTTAAGCAATAATGATTTGCAGTTAATGTCTAAATAAGACAGTGAGATGTTGATATTAAAAAACCTGTTTTTGTGTTAAATATGAACCCAACAGATCCAATCTACTCACTTCTTCAGCATTCACCATTTAGAAAACTTCATTTGCACAAGAAATCTTTTATTTTCAACCTGTCTAAATGAAAACACAAAATTCTTTGAAAACTTGATATACCAGATCTTTTGATTTTTTTTTTTTTTTTTTAATTACCATTTGAAGACAAAGGCAGTTAGTGTCTTTCAGACTGGCATTAATTAATATACATGTTATCAAAAAACACCTGTAACACAACACAGTTATTGGTTCCAGCTAACATGGATTCATGAGAGGACAGTCCTGCTTGACAAACCTAATTTCTTGTTGTTATCTGCAGGACCCAGGCCAGTTCATTATGAACTGAAGACATTTAAAAGTCTCTTTAGTATCTTGATTAGACAGAGAGGCAGAAAAAAATTATTAAGATAACAAAATGAAGGAAAAAGCACTCAATACCAATGGATTAATATTTCTTTTCACAAACTATTTTTTCCCCCACATAATTCTTTGTATGTAGTTTCTATTTTCTTCCACTCTAGTATTTATGTTCCTTGTCTCCTGTTAAGTAGAATAATGGCAATTCAATATCACCTGCTGCTTCAGAACTCCAATTTTGCTTCATATAATTTGCACTACCTCAGGTCATTGGATAACTGAGGTTTTTGCTAAAAGTAAAATTAATTTCTGATATCTTACTGCATTCATTCCTTCTGCAAATGATCTTCACTTAAAACATGGTGGAAAAAGTTTTGGGATCCTGCCTGTTATTCCATTCATATTTCTGCCTCCTCCTTGTAGTAAAAAGACTTTCCTTTTGTATATATTATATATGTGTATATTACATACATGTTGTGCCATAACCCAAGGGATTTATTGATTGATAATGGGAAAGGTTTTAAATAGCAGTACACTCTATGTTCATCCTTAAAGAAAGATTGTAAATTCAAGGTCAGATTCATTCTGCTTGACTTGACACTTCTTTGAGATGCTATAATTAGGAATCAGTCCCATTTCTTCTCTCTGATTTTCATAAAGTGAACAACTTTGCTTGTGCAGTGTCACTAGAACAGATTTGCCTCTGGACATGCCAGTGTCTCTCCACTGACTATAACAAGCACTTGATAGAGCATGCCCTTATTCAGATTTATTAGCTAAATGCCTGGAGTTCAATGGGACAAATCTGAGTATAAATAAGTAATGTGAAACCAGGCTTCCCCTGTGGGAACAAACTCTTTATGGTAAAGAATAATTTAAAATAAGTTAGTTAGATCAAAATGGTTTTTTGTGGGCTAAGAAGAAGCAAAATATGTATATCTGCAAAAGCAAAGCCAAGATGTTATTGTTACCAAAACAGAAATCTAGCACTCTAGTTCAAGAATCGCCATTAGTCTAGACCTAGATAATTAAGAAAAAAAACCCCACCAAAACCAACAAGCAAACAAACAAACAAAAAAGTGGAAAAAGTTACAATAACACTCATAAGACAATAAAAAGAGCAACAGTCAGGTTTGTGTACCTCTATGTTCCTGTTTATGGTTTCCTCCCTTTCTTATCAACCCCTGTTACATTGAAAAAGATCCGTGACCAGATACTCTTAAAGGAAGCACTTTGCTTCCACATACACTTACAGCTAAAATTTTAAGTTATCAGCCTCTGGAGTCCTTTGCTGGGAGAAAGACGCTGTTCATAGCTTTTTCTTTCTTCTCCAGAATCCAGCTGGGGTAATTTTTATGTTAGTTAATGAGATTGTGTACCTTTCTCTTTCCTCATGGGTCTTCAGTGTCATGTTACTTCCAAGTTTACTATATATGGTGCCCTTTATATGTACGTTATATATATTTTTTTTGTTTTGTTTGTTACTCCAAAAAACAGTTTTGTACACCTCTAAGTCTTTAACTCTTTAACTGACAATGGGTGAGTTGTTCATAGCAGTGACATCTCCAGTGCCAAGTCTGTGCCCCATCTCTTATCACTCCATGCCCGAGTTCCTCTCCATCATGTGTCTCCACTTCTCAGAGTCTTTGCTATTGTACCAGACCTTTATTTCTTACACTACACCATAGATTCACAGAATCATAGAATCACAGAATAGTTTG
>NW_010339167.1:0-31385 GCF_000700745.2 Antrostomus carolinensis
TCTATGATTCTATGATTCTATGAATTTTAAACTCCAGGGAGTGCGCAAGAATGTTTATGTGAATACACAGGTCCACACACAGAAGACTTTTTTTTTCCTCCTGCAGCATAACATTTTCTATATAGAAGAATGCTTTCTTCAATTGGCATATTACTTCTGCTTTTGCTTTTTAGTGTTATAGTTATGTAATTGTCTTGTCCTTCCACATGGATTTAAAGACCCCAGCTGAATCCAGTTTCCTTCCTTCACAGAGCTGCCAAAGAAGGTGGTTGGAAGCGGGTGGGCTACAGACCATGATGAATCCCAAGGACAGTGTGTCTGTTTGGGATTTCTGACCCACTAAGACAAACACAGGTTGATTGGTATGATCAGCTAGTTGTGTGGTGATAGCAGTCTGTCAGGAAGGTTGATCCAGGTCGTCACTGTGGAGTGACAAAGAATACCTCCATGAAATCAGGAGCACAAAGTCAGATTCTCAGTTGCCCTAAATTAGCGCAGCTCTGGTGAAGTTAAAATACTTCTGTGCTGAGCTTCAGCAGATGAAGCTCTGTCCTGTTATTTATTTATTTGTTTGTTTGTTTGGCACCACTGAGATGAAAGCCCTGTTCCTGGGACATACCGGTAGACTGACACAGGTGAAAGAACTGTAACAAATGAAGTCCAAGGTATGTGTAGGAAGGGAAGTACAAATGTAATCCCATAGCACCACTGCAATGATGCACAAAGCAAGACTTAGAAATACAGTGTGGATAACAGCAAGCGGGGAGGAAAGAGAGAGAAAGAGGAAGGAAGAGAGGAAAGAAGGAGAAAGCGAAGGAGAAAGGAAGGTAGAAAGATGGCTTTGGGTTCCCTTACACAAATGCCTTGCTGTTTGACGCAGCATTGACTGACCTGGGACTCTTAAATCAACAGTTCAAGTGCACCTATATGATGGGGCTACCTCATGTGTTTGACATCTGATGCTGCTGTCCTCACAGAGTGAGGATGTGAAGAGTAACAAGGTTAGGGAAATAGCATCATGTTGATTTACAAAATCTGAAAAAAAGGAGCAAAAATTTACAGAGTGGCACTGAAATAGAGAAAATACAAAGTAACCTGAAATGGGGCACACACATGTTCTCTGTGGGTGAGAACAATGTGGGAAGCGTGGAGCTGGAGGAGTGAGCAAGGCACAGGCACTGTTGTCAGTGCTGAATTAGCAATGACTATGCTGTATTCTCTGCACTGACTGAGCAAAAGTACTGTGTCTTGGAAAAAGGAGAAAGGAAGCACTGTCTGTACCTACTCCAGTTCAGCTGCTGCATTCAAGACTTGGCAACAAACTTCTAAAAACCTATTAAGAGACTGTAAGGAAGAGCCAAGTGATGAGGGTCTGCGAGGACTCTCTGATGTGGAACCTAAAATCGTGAAGGCTGAGGGCCTGGCTAAGTATAGGGTTGTGATTGCAGCTTGTCTGTCTTCAAGGCAGAAGGGGAGAAGCCTGTGGCTGAGTTACAGACTTCAGGTTTACCACAGACAGCTCTCAGCTCATGAATTTTCTGCATTTATTATGGAGAACACTAAAATGTGTGGTCACACTTGGTCTGCTAAAGCCCTGCTGGGCTTTCAGAAGGAAAACCTGATCCATAAAGAGAACTCCTTAGAGGTGGAGTATAGAAAAAAGAGAAAAAAAAAAAAAACACAAAGCAAAGCTGAGACTTCTGGGATTATTGAAAACACCCTCAAACCTTGTGTTTTGTAAGGGACTTGCAGTGGATGATGTGGTATGTCTGTCTTTGCTTAATCTGTACAACTCTTTAGCAAATGCAGGCACAATATGAAATCTCTGCTTCTTGTTTCCATCTGGGAAACAAGGTTGGTTGTAAATTTGTCAGAAGATTTTATGAGGAGCTGCCAGCCACTGGGTCTCACTGGACCGAGCAACACGGACTCTTGTGGGGAATCCAGCAGTTGCACTGTCCTGGATGTGGGAGTGCATTTGAGAGCTGTCCAGTGTTTTCACAGGGAGGTGAAGTCAACTCTGGGTGCCACAGAGTTTGCTTCTGTTTGTTCCTGATCTGGCATTCTTTTCTACCAAGAGAGAAGTGTGTTAGTTTGGCACTGAGCAGGAAAGGTGTTGCTGACTTTGTACCATTTCTTTCACACCTCTCAAATGTTTCTTGGACTGGATTATGAGACACAAAATTTGTTTGCAGATTGCATCTCTTGCTGTATCACTGTGCAAAAGATGTTTATCTGGCTGTCTCTTTCTGCACAACCTGTTTCAACCACCTTGCATTATTTCTGTAAACTGATATATGCAACGTTACATCTTTGGTCTTGCCTGTCTCTGTGAAGTTAGGCTCTTAACCAAGCAAATACTTTGCTATGTATTTGAAGATAAGCCTCCTGCCCTTGCTGAAGTCATTAGGACTGCTTGGATCATTAGTTTTGATATATCTCTGCTTACACATGACTAGCAATTTTGCTTAGTGGCTATGAGAAAATACTTCCCCCTAGGTAGAGTGCTGACAAAACTCAAGACAGGGGGCTCTGCCTGTAAAAATCGTGTAGTTACAAAAACTCTTCTCCTTCAGCTTAGCCTGATGAAATCTGTGGCATCTCTACAGATAAAGACTGGAAATGTTTTCCTTCCTTTTTTAGCTCACTGGGTTTGTGTGTGTGCCACAGGCACTTTATATCCTTCTAGTATATTTATACTTTCAACTTATTGATTGGTAGATGGGATGATAGTCCTTTGGATTTATTTTGCTGCTCATTTATAATTAATTTGGCACAGGCATAAAAAAATCAGCCTTTATTCATTTACCATCTATTCACCATGATTGTTTTTTAGAAAACTTAAAAATAGAACAGTCATGCACTAGGCAACTGGCCGATGTGTGTGTTTCCAGACACACTGCCATCAGATCTGGCTGTAAATTTTATCTGCATTTTTACACAAAGTGGGTGTACTATTAGGCCACCTGCACAGATGTGAGGACCACCAGCCATCCTATTGAATGCCTGTCCAGGGCTACCCAAGTGTTTGTCAGTGTGACTTCCCACAGTGTGTGGTATGACCCTGCTGGATGGACCTGAAGGGGGAAAGGCTGTTGTTTTGAGGGCATCTCTGTGTCCCCTGCAAGCTCTTGAGGGTGATCTGCCCTGGGTGGAGCAGGAGGTCATGAGAGAAGGATGGTCAGAGAAGTGAGCTTGGGGCTCTTAGAGACAAGGCAAATCTGCTGCTTTGCCTATTGGCAGTCCTGTTGCTGAAGCAGAGTGACAGACTTGTAGAATAACCACACTGCTCCTGAGTCCTGATCACTCATACTTGTCTGTGCTGCTCACACACAGTTCACAGGGAGTATTCTCTTTATCACTTGCCCCAGCTGCCAGTAAAACTGGCTGTAATTTGCCTTAATAATAAATACAGTATGTATGAAAATTTAATTCAAAATGACAATTTAAGGTTTGAAAGCAGTTCACCTGCTCTGCAATGCTTTAAAGATCTCCCAAATGTAATCTTTTGTATGTGCTTAAAATCTGCCTCTGCTGCTACTCAAATATATTTATAGGCTACTGGTGGGCTGCCTATGAAAATTCTCATCCCACAGTTTTTCCTTCAGGTTGGTGAATGCTTCTGTGTTTCATGAAGGTTAATGATACAAAGAGAGAGAAGCAGCTGGACAGGATTGTAAATGCCTGCTAACCCCTTTAATCTATGATCTTAGTAATGCGTTCACTGCACACTGTAGAAGCACAGTTCTGTATCCCTCATGCAGAATCAAATGGTTGTTTTGCATCCCTTGATCCTTGTAGTATATACACCTATGTCTCCTTTGAATCACTCCTGCAAATTATCTTCTGCAGTATTCCCCTCCTGTCAAATTAGGAAAAAAAAAAAGTCAGTTCCCCCTATTTTCTGCCCCCCTCCTCCCAGTGTGCAATCATGCCCACGATGAATCACTGCATAATTATATTCCTGTTGCTTGTATCCTTCCGTTGGCTCTCCCTTTCCACTTGTTTCATGCTCAGTTGCCAATTAAGCCTAACATTTGGGGCCTGGTTCTTTGCTGGGGTTCATTAAGCCTAAGGAAGACCTTCAGCAGCAGTCTAGGGGGACAACACCTGAGAGCCTCCAGCCCACATGGTCCTAGAGGACAGGCTGAGCAGCTTTGCAGATACACCATCCCATAACTTGCCTTGAAAAAATGAGCCCTTCTTTAGGCTCCTGGCCACACTGTGGCTTTGAACTGCTGTGAGGGAAGGGTTTGCCTGACTTTCCAACTGCACACAGGGATGCCTGAGCCAGGAGGGCGCGGACTTTCAACGGCAGTGGTGGGTGTCAGGGCTGCAGTTATCATGCAGTCTCCTGTGATAGTAAGGGTGAGGACACAGGGAGCCAAAGTAGGCCAGCACTTGGTAAATGAGGTGAAGATTTGACAGAGTGATTAGGGCTTCAGGCTTACCCTCCATTTTTGTGCAGACACACTGCTGTGTTTGCTGGGGCGGGAGCTGGCTTTTCCCTGGCACACCCCAAGATGACAACCATGGGTGAAGCACAGGGAGCAGAGCAGAGCTGCAGCCTTTGAAGGCTTGACACAAGCATTCCTTAAGATCTGCTGATCAGGATTAAATATCAAATTAAGAAACCAGGGCTGGACACTCATGGAGTTGGAGGCCTGACCAGGTGGACTTGATCCTCAGCTTCCGTCTCTGCCAATGAGTTACTTGGGTTGGAGCTTCCAGAGGGACCCCACGCGTGTCAGGAGCCTAAAGCAGCTGAGCACTGTTCCCATGTCTTCCTTCAAACCTCCCAGCTGCTCTGTGAAACGCACAGCTCTGTACAGCCTGAGGAGCCTGTGAACTGTAATTATAATCTGCTTTATCTGGTGTTAAATTTGCAGGGACACCACCCTACTGGTGATATATCCTGTTTCTCAGTGCCCCCATTGTTGCATCAGCCTGCCTTTGAGTGTGTTGTGACCCATGCCTGTTCTTTGAACTCTCTCTTATTTGAATTTCATTTCAAGTTGATGGCCTAGGTACCCACACTATAAGCCCATTTGACCAATTAAGAGCACAGCCCTGTTTCTATAACAGTCCCTAAAATTTTGGAACAGTAGGTTAGATTGTCACACTTGCAGAGTCAGCCCAGCAGCTATTTGTATATCAACAGTTGTGTGCTGAAGCAAACTAGTTACGATAGCCACAGTTGTACAAAACAGTGACTGGGAGGTGCGGCGGCGGCTCTGCATTTCTGCGCGCAGTATCTCCCAGGATGTTTAAAGGAGCCATGCCTATGTGCAGTTTTGACCCTGTGTATGGTCCCTCCTGGCTTTTATGGCAGAGACATCTGCTGTCTCTTTGTATTCCAGACATGTCTCACTCCACCCTGAGTATGTTACATCGGTTAAATCATAATTCTGTTTTCGCACAGGGGAATGTCTTGTGGGAGAGTGAGCGGTATGTGTTTTTGGAAATCTGTTGCTGGGGCTGTCTTGATGCGAGGAAGAGCCAAGATGTAACGCTGGTTTACTCTGTGGAGGTGCACTCAGCCAGCACCCTATTTGCTTTGTAGTTCCTAAAGAAAAACGAGACACGCACAATGGGTGTTTCTTTCAGTGGTGCTACAATACTGAGATTAAAAGCTAGCCTGGAAATATATTCACTTCAAAGAAATGACAGCCCAAAATATGCCTTTGCAGAGTCTAAAAGTTAGTCTGCTTAATTAAGATTTTGGCAGATAAATTCTAGTGTTTCTATTTAGAGGGACAACAGCCAAGGAATAGGATCTTGAACATAGTGGTTCTGATCTGTCGTACAGGCCTGACCTCCATTTCCACCCTCTTTCTCTGGTCTCTCTAGTTTGAACAGCCTGTAATGGTAATAAGGGCATTCTTGTAGTGTTAGTGGGCATCGTGTAGCACAGCCAAGTGCTGCTGGAATACCACTCCCTGTGGTTTGCAGAGTTTCTTAGTACCTCTAGGTCCCCATCCTTGCAGAACAGTGTAGAGCCGCCAGCCCCAGCCAGCATCTCTCCTTTCAGGAGTGGCAGGGTTTCCTCGTAGGCTTTTTCTCTCCCTGCTCTGGCTGTGCCTCACCTTCTGGCTCTCACGGCTTCGTCCACCTGCTTTCAGTCATCCCTGCTCTATTCTTTTCTGGTTCTGGGCTTTGTGGTTTCAGAGCACTGAACTTCCCAGTGTGCAGTTTGACCTGCTGCTTTTCCCTGGCCAGCTCTTGTCAGTTCAGCTGTATTTGGGCTTCTCATTTTTCTGTTTAGGTTTATGTTATTACTTTTTAATATATATTATTATTTTTGTGCTGCAGAGCTCCTAGTGCTTCAAGACCTTTTTGCAGGTTTATTCAGTGCTTTAGTTGCCCCTTCTTAGCTGTAGTGTCTTATAGCCCAAGGTGGCTGTACCACATCAGCGCCTCAGCCAATACCACACCTGGCCTTTCTATGGAGCAGGGGTCTCCTCTGTTTCCTGGAAGGCAGGGATGCTGCTTCGCCTTTGCTCTGTGGTTGTTTCCAGCAGAGGAAGTCAGGGCATGGGAAGAATGCAATGCTCATTTCTTCCTGCACTGCTGTGCCTTCTGGAGCACCCTGCAGAGCTGACTAGCTGAGGAGTGTGTTGTATCCTCCTCTGCAGCTCATGCTCCCTCTAGGATGTGCCGGGCACAGTCCTCCCCCTGCTTCGCTTGCCCGGTGTATGATTTTCCCAAATAGATACGATACAGCTCTTAATGCCTAATTCTTATTCTGAGAATACTTTCCTGCTCCTTGCTGGAAAGATGGTTAATACTGCATTGCCCAGTCAGTCACACTATCCCCAGTAGAGCTATAAATAAATACCACCCAGCAGTTGCATACAGCAAGCCCTATTTTATTATTTTCCATTCATAATACAAAACATGAGAAGCAACTGCCATTTAGAGAAGAGGCTGAGTAACAACTATGGTTTAGTAGGCACCTCACTCTTTCATCCTTTGGCATCCAGGGGGCAAAGAAAAACCACACTTGTTTTTGTCTAAGTTTCACCCTTCTCTAGTTATAATGGTCATTTTTTCATCTAGTTGGCTGGGACACGTGATTAAATGTGCAAGGTGCATCACATGGCCCTAGGTAGGAAGGCTTTTCCTGTTCAAAATGAGGTGAAAACACTCCACCAGGACTTGCTTTGTTCAGTGGAAAATTGGTTTCTTAGCCACAATGCAAACAACTGTTGTGGTTGCCATGGTATCTTCATTTCTTATGAAACAGAAGTCCCTTCCAATGTTGGGTGAGCAGTTTTGGTTCAGAAAAAGAGATAGAATATTGTAAAAATACTCCAGTTTGGGATATTAAAAATGTCAAGGGAGGACTGAAGCCCTTCACAGGAATGGTTTCCACTGACATTTTACTAATTTATTCAAGATTTGGAGTTTTTATCTTAAAAGAAGTAAATCACGGGAACAAGATTAGAGGTAGCCACCCAAAAGTAATTTTCAGCTGGCTTTATTAACGACCCTGCCTGAGCTCTTCAGCTGTGAGTCATTCCAGAAGGTGGGTGGATGGGAGGAGGGATGTGGGAGAGGGAAGAGGCTGGTGTCTCTCCCATGTGGGATGGAGTGGCTGAGTGGGGTGGTGATGTAGGTGCCTCTGTGCAGAGGGAGGGTGGGCCAGCTTCGGGGTGTACCACCAGTTCCTTAGAGAGCCACCTTATGAAGTCTCAGGTGGCTGCACGCTGTATATGGGCCCCTTAGGTACCAGCTCCTCAGCGGGACTGTAAAGCCTTGCAGGGGAAATGCAGTTTTTCTTCTCTTGCTGTCAGTGTATGGCTCAGGGACTTGGGAAAGGCTTTCACTGCTGTTACATGAACACTTCCAGTTAGACAGGATTTGTCTTTATACAGCTGCTAGATTTCTGAAATGTATTAGGAAAAAATATCCACCAGTACACTTTTATTCACCAAAACCTAGTTTCCATCTAATATGGTGCACAATAAACTTGCAGAAATTACGTGATCTGTTGGAAAAAGTTCAAGGCACTTAATAAGATGTTTAATAGGATTTGTTTCTTTATTTGTTATGCAAAACCCTACACGTCTCTGAAGTTGAAATCCCCCCTGACCCTTTGCATGCAAATTGTTTTATAATCTCTTTGTGTGATACTTCTTCCAGCTCACTAAGACACTTGCTTAATGATTAACTGAAAGGACCAGTAAAGATGTAATTTCTTAGCAGTCGTCCTATGGTTAAGTTCTTGTAGGATTGTAATCTTTATGGTTTTGCTGTCGGAAATCAAACACAGACCTAATAAAAACATTTTTTAAGAAATAAAATAGAATCAAGGTAAGGATTTACAAAAAGTAAGTAAGAGAGAGTATTAGCTTGATCTTGTGAAAGCCTTTGGCTGGTGGTCATATAATTAATTGCTAAATCCTCATTGCCAGAAGCTCCTTCTTGATAGCTTTTGGTGAAAGGAGATCATTTTTTTTACAGAACACCAAGTGAACTGTAGAGCTGTCATGAGCAAAAACTGGAAACTTTAAAAAAAATGGGAAAACAGGCACACAGAGAAACATCCTAATGACTCAATAATACTCAGCTGTTTAGAACCCTATTCTGAGACTGAGGGGATGAAGATTATCAGTTACACATCCCTGTTTTTAAAAAATCATGGCTGTGTGTCTCCAGATTTGTAAGACTGTTAAAAGTCACAGGTTTGGGGATGGAGAGGAAGGGGATTTCTCTCCCAAGCACTCACAATCCTCTGGTTTCCCTCCCTTTGCTTTAGTAACATAAAGCACTGCTGGTTTCCTCTCCACTGCACAGACTTCAGGAACTGGCACTGCTGAGGGCACTGCCAAGCTCTTGGGAAGGCCATTGCTTTTGCAGGGGGTGGTGGCTGGGATGCATTACTCCTTTGTCAAGCACAGCAGGTGACTTCCTCATGTTCCTACTCTCAGGAACTGTTACCAGCATTGCCATGCCAATACTTCAGGCTGTGGCTCTGATCATCAAAGTGCAAGGTGCAAGTTCCTCCCCAGGTGGTCCATCCAAAGAAAATGATGCAGCAAACCCTACTGCTTTCAAAACTTCAGCCTGCTCTGGGGCTTGACCTGCTGGCCCCTTTTGTGAAATTTCTGCTGCTTCTTGTTCAGAAAATGGCATCTATCAGAAGAAGACACATGATCCTGCACTGGAGTTTTCTGCTTTGTCAGCAGGGAGAGAGCAGATTCTCTCTGGATGGTCTAGCTGGATCATAGAAAGCGCACAGCTCTTGCCTGATCATTGCTACGGACTCCCACTTTCTGTGTGGCTGCAATGTGAAAAGTCCCTTTATCTGTGATGAAGCTGGTCAAGTTTACAGTGAAGATTTTGTTTTCCTGACTTTCCTTTTCTTCCCCAGTTGGCAAGTTGTGAAATTGAAGAAAAAAAATACAGTAATACTGGATGAGCACTAAATAATATTTATTTCCGAACATGATGAAGCCAGCAGTAGTAATGTGACCATTTGGAGGCCACTTCAGAGGATGACCACCTGGGCTTAGGAGTCCACTTAAACTATTTGTTCAAGCTACCAAAGTGAATTCCACGGGTGACAGACAACGTGCCCTGTGACCATGCTGTTCCCTGTTCATTCGTGGCAATTCTGCGCCTTGCTTTCCCATCAAGGGTCTCCTTTCCCTGTAAGGCAAAGCAGCTAGCTCTCCCTTCAGCAGTAGGCAAGGAAAGTATGCAACTGGGAAAACTTGTGAAGTGGGAGAAACAACAGCATAAACCAAGTACTAACTCATTTGGCTGAAGCGTTGTGCTGATCAAACAAGCAAAACCTTCTGAAAACATTCCCAAGGGCAGGTCCAGAAATTTTTTTTGTCAGACCACATTTAAAATTAAAAACAGTAAGTCCAGCAGAGGAAAATTTTGAGCGGGTCTGCTCTTATTTTTTCAGGGGCAGAGAATCCACAGTAAGAAACTTCATCTTAGCTGTGGGTGCAAAAACCCACTGATGACCTAGACAACATTTTTCTGTTTTCTGAGCCCTTTGTATATGCCCAAGGATGTTAGACTAAATGATTGCCCAAGGCGAGACGGTGATAGGTGTAACTTGCAGAAAAGTGCATCAGTTGGGTATTTTCCTTACTTGTTGCTGGAGGTTGCATGTCCTTCCTTCTTTAAGGCAGGGGCAAGGATGCACGTTGTGTCCTTTCTTAGGACGCTGGTCTAATTGAAATAGGAAAATTATCAGGAGCAGGGTTTGATTGAACACTTCTGCTAATAGCAGCGAGTGCACGAGTGACAAATGCAAAGGTATGCAGATCAAGACTGCAAAATATTTTTCCTGGCTCTTTTACCTTGCACACCAGCCTGGTTCCATACAGGGACACATGTATTTTATTGCTGATGTTATTTATTAGACTAGACACAGGTCAGGGTTTTCAGCAACCTGAAAGTTTTACTTGACTTTACTGCCAGTCAGCAAATGTTCTTACATATTTAATATTTTTTTCTTCTCCCCTTCTGTCTGGTCCATATATATGTTGCAGAAACATCTGAGTCCATATTGCAGCTGTCATGGTAGATTCTATTCCCTATTCAACCTAATATATGCTATTACAATTCCAGTGTTGGCTCCTGCATTTCAGCTATAGGGTACTGCAATATTTATCCTCAGCCGTAGGAAGTAAAGCGCTTTAATTTTTTATCCCCTAAAAACCGGCATATTGCAGGTGTAGTACATACTTTTAAGCATTAGAAATCACTGGACATTTAGCTGCTTAATGATTAAGAATATGTACTGCACCTGGCCAAATTATTTTTTAAATTAAGATTTGTATTAAATAACACATTAGAAACAAAAGACTCTCTATATCTTCTTTCTTTTTTAAGTTATTATCTCCCATTATATTATATTTTAAGAATTTAAAAGCCAAACTGCTCAGTCTGGAGGATCATAGCTTTGTATTTGATCTCAGACCATGCATTATTGATTTCCAGTATGTGAAAAATATCTAAAATGTCTGCAATAAAAATACAAAGAATAAAAATACCCTCACTGCTTTTGAAATGAAAATCAATTTTATATGCATTATGTTGCAGGGAGTTGAAATTTGTTAAGTAGGTTAAGTAGTGGGAGGAATATTCAGAAAATTATTGCATTTCACTGTAAGATAAATTAGTAAAAAATATAGTATAATTAACATAGAAATAAAATAAAATCTGCAATTAAATACCAAAATACACTAATGCAATGTTACTGCTAAATGCTGAGAAAGAGATAAAGCAAAGGTTAAGTCTGACTTATAACAACCATCTCGTGTAAACAGCTGACAGTAACTCTTCCTTTAGTTAAGGGGTCATAAGTTGCATCCCAGGTAATAGTTATAACAATCTCAGCCTTTAATTCCCAATTTAAGTGTCTTTTTGCAGGCTCAGTCCCAGATTGCAGCACCAGGTATTTACCTATTTGTCATGGGCCAGGGCCAGGCTGCCGTTCTGGGCCAGGGAGGAAACAGTGGTCGTATTCCTCCCTGCTGTCCTTTGCTCTGGAGAGGGAGAGTTGTAGGCAGGCAGCAGGGAGGCTGCAGGTTTGGAGTTCATCTCCCCTGCACTTGACTAGAGCACCACACAGTCTCTGAGCAACCTGATCAGGCTGTCTTTCCAGCCAGAGGGTAGCGGCAGGCAGTTTGCTGCATCCCTGTGGTGGGGAGAGCTGCATCTCCCCGTTTGCTGTTGAGGAAGACCAGGCAACAACCTTGCATGTCTGCCTACACCTGGGCAGCACATCTAACACCACTGTTCCTCTCAGATCAGTGTCCTTGTTCTGGGTTGCTGCTTATGAAGCCCATCTGCTCTTCACCTTGCTGACAAAGCTGTGAGTGCCTGGCCCTTCCTCCTGGGCAAGAGCTGCCATTCTCCCAGGCGTGCATATAGGTGCTGTGGGATATGTAGGGTTTCCCAAGAGACTTGTATTGGTTCTTTTTAATCTGGAAAGGTTTGCAGTTCTGGAAGAACCTGGGAGTCTGGGTGTTTGCTTGTTTTCTTGAGAGTAACCCTTCTTTTTTCTCCTGAGAGCAATTCTAGTTGGTTTTGCTATTGCACAGTGTACGATATTGCCCCTCAACCCTGCCCCTTTCTGAGTGGAATTCCCAGGGGAACCAATCTGCCTGAGCAATGCCACAGGCAGCTTTCTAACACAAATCAGTGCCTATTTCCTTCCTCCTCCTTCCACCCCCTCAGAGTGCCATCTCATGCACGTTCACATTTGACTTTCTCCTTATTTTCAATATGTAGTGGAGACAAAACAACTCTTGCCTTCTTTGGCTTATGGGGTCATATACCAGTGTGAGCAGTGGTGACAGGTCAGTTTTGTTTCACTCTCAGTTACGTGCAGAGTCCTTTCACAGACCCAGAGAAAAGCAGACACTAGCCTGAAGCTTATCTTATTTGCTACCTTATTCCTAGGTTCTGCTGCTCACTCTGCCTGGTACAAGAGAAATTGTGTACTCTGGATTTTCCGCTTTCACAATATTTATTGGCAGCCTTCCTCTCTTGTGAGTATAGGCAGCAGCCTGTCTAAGGAACAGCTGAGCTTCCTCTGGGGTGTTTCCATACCACTAGCACTAAAAAGTCGTTCACTTTTTTTGTGATTTGTAGGCATTTTAAATGTATATTCTGCTGGAAAACACCTAATACAAATGATTCAATTAGCAGAGGTTAAACACATACTCCCTCATCCTTGTGGTGACCATCTCTTCTCTCCATTAAATACAGAACTTAATCCGATGCAATTGCTTTTTTTCCCATTGTTTTCTTTCTGTTATTCTCTTCAAAGAAAGGATAGTAATAATATATACCCGTACTTTTGTGTAGCTGATGCTAGTCTGACTTCGAGCTTGTTCACTCATTTTTGAGAACCGTTACAGTTTTCAAGGAGATCCAAAGATGGTCCTGGTTTTCCGAGGGTTGCCACATGGTTTGATTGGATTTGTGTTGCACTGGGTTCCAAAAATGCAAGATTAGTTCTTCTCCCTTTGGTCTTCTTTTGTGGGTTTTGGTTTGTTTTGCTTTTTTCCAAAATAAACTGTACTTTACCCTCTTTTCTCTGATTTCACTAGTATAAGACACTTTTTACTAGATTAGTAGTAGTGGTAGTAACAGATGTTTTTATTTACTTAGCCGAGGAACAAGGTGACTGTTTAGTGTGGAGCAATTTTTGTGGTGGTTGCTCTTTTGGAAGGGAAAGTGAGATCTGCAGCTGTGTATAATTGACTGTGTTGCATCCCATTTTTTTGTTTCCCAGAAGCAGATAAGAGAAAGAAACCGCTGGCCTGCAAGTTAAAGAAATGAAATAAAACTATCAATCTATACTAACAGGTAACTAATTTTTAATGTAATTCTGTTTTCCTTGTCTTAATGCAGTTAGTTTTATTTAGCTTTGGGAGTTTGTGACTATGTAAAATAATAAGATCATACATCAATTAGCATAGTAGCAATTGCAACAATAGAGTTTTTTAGTAGATCATTTAGTAGTTCTTTGATGTTTATAACAATCCCTAATGGTTCAGCATTAGAAATGATTCTCTAAGTGCTCAGAATTGATGCCTTAAAAAGAAAAAAATAGTTGCTGCCATTATAGAAAAGGCACCTATTGATCCCTGTCACAGAACTGGCATGCTATCTGATCCTGTAGTTCTGAAGAAATAATGGCCTTTCACATAATGCAGCACTAGACAGGTTAGAAATAGCAGCTAGCCAGTGAAAGAGGCCGAGATATAATAGCTTCTCAGCTAAAATGAAGCAAAGAACTTCTAGGGTGGGGTCACCTTTTCTCTCGGTTTCTGCCACAAGATATAACCAGAATGACATGTATCCAAAAAATGACCTGAAAGATTCTTGCTGAAGAGGTACTTGTAATCAGAGAAAAGGGAATCCAAGACTCTGTGGAAGTCCCCAGACAGACTGGACCCTGCAGATGTGCAGAAGGTCCTGGGGCTTGATTTACTGTAGCATGACTCCAGTGACAGAAGGGTGCTTCACTGCTTTTTCTGCAGGAGACCCAGAGCCTTTTGGTACTAGCACTTGCGTTTTACAAGCACTTAACCAGGATCTTTGCAATTTCTTCCCACTATTCCAGACTAGGAAGTGCCTCCCTGAGGTGCTAGCGAGGCTGTCAGAAATACCATCTGCCAGGAGTATTTATTGATAGGAGACCTGTTGTCCTCTAACACAGCGTCCTGCCCTTCATGTCATTTGGTCTCTGATGAAACCTTCCAGATGAAGCCTGCTGATCAGGGCAGGCTGTGCAGTGCTGCCTTGCATGAAGATCACCAAGGGAGGTCATCTGAAGGCAGCATGCTGCTTGAACCTGTGTGTGATGGGAGGTCCCTTGGCTTCTGGAAGAGAAGCAATCACATTGGCACAGCATACACCCAAGATAATTAGGAGATAATTGCTGAGAAGGTCTCCTTAGGGCAAGGGGATCACTGGCACAGCCACATCTGTGCCTGTTTCTGCAGCTGGCTCAGCCCAAGCAGGTCAGCCGTCACTGTGTGGCACGCCATTGCAAGGTACCATCGTCACCTAAGTCACAGGCCCCGCAAGTGCCCTGTAACCTCTGTAAGGTTAGTTTATGTGGAGACAAATATCACCTTTTAGAACAAGCTTCAGACATAATTTCAGAGGATTAAATACTGCTGTATGCACTTGCAAGTCACTACCAGGATTACCATTTAACTCCCACCCAAGTTCCAGCTCTATGTGCTCTGGCTGTCCCAGCTGAAAGCCTTTGGGCTCTTGCTACAAGCTGTAGTCTCTGATTTTTTCTTGACTCAGGTCTGTAACAGAGATGTTGCAACTGTCACTACTGGTGACCCTACATGTCTCTGATGGGGCATGACAGTTTATGCTCTTCCCTTTGCAAGCAGAAGTATAACTTTTTCTTACCAGAAAGATTAAGGCATTGAGAGAACAGGCTTTAGAAGTACCAACCAACACAACAGGCCAGTTCCTTGAGACACTTGAACAGGGTCTGTGTGGTGGGCTGAACCACTTCCAACTGCTTTACCCTGTTTACATAAACTACCTTTCTAATCCATGATACAAGAGCTACTATTGCAGACTGTAAGAGCTGCACTGAGATATTAATCACAGTTGGCTTTTATCAAAACCAGGAAGGCTCACATATGCAGAGATGTGAAGGTCCAGAGAGAAGAAATTAGTAAAACCCACTTGCTAGGAATGGGATCTTGGGAGTGTGACTTTTAGTGGTGAGCCAAACCTGCTGGAAGCTTGGTAATTTCCAAGAAAAGCAGAAAGAAATGGTCATGATTTTTAATTACTTACATGAACTCTCAAAAACCCTAATGTGACAGTGTCTTTTAATTGTGTACTTGGGCATGAACTTTCATGAAACGTCTCCATAGTCCTTACAAAACTGAGAGCAATGTTCAAAGTTAGCCAAGGGTTCAGATGAGTTACATCAAGCAAGTCATAAGCTCAATGTAGAATCCTCTGAGGACATGAATTTTCTATACCAGGAAGATAAAAATCTAGATTTAAAAATTATACATACATATTTTATACTGGTTTCATCATCAAAATGTGTCTCCACAGCAGCAATCAAAGCCTTGGGAGATATATCTGTAAGTCAATGTTGGGAATCATTTAAAGAAAAAGCCTCCAAATGTGATATTTATATCCTCATAGACTATCTTTAGGTGCCATTTGTCATGTTCTTGCACAGTGTCTCCCAAACCTCCTCTTACTGAAACAGCAATATTCCACACCTCATTCTTAAACTTTGGGAAAACACAGAAAGCTCCTAAAATAATTTTCATTAGTTTCATGGAGCAATAACATAAATGCCAGTAAAATTAAGTTGAGCCATCTTGTGCTTCCTCAAAGACGCTTTTGTAATAGCTCTTTCGTATAAGCTGCAAAGTGCTCACAAAGGCACTGGGTTGCCAGCCTTATTATTTTCTGTGGGATAGGCAGAGGAGCACACCATGCTCAGGGAATGCTGCATGTAGAAATAATGTCTCCCTGAGTCATAGCATCACTGTGGGGTGGCAGAGGGTGTGAATGAAACAACAGAGAGGGTGAGCAGGAGTCTGAAATCATATGTAGGGCTGATACTGAGTCTGGGAATGGAAAGGGAGACACAGAGAAGAAATGCCAGAACAGACGGAAGGGAGAGGGTGCTGTAGCTTTGCATGTGTCAGGGGAGAGTGTGGCTTTTTATGGAGTGAGGGGAGCAAAACACAAAAAAGTACACGCAATAATTCTGCATGGAAAATATATTCCTGCTAGTGGATACGAGGAGAAAGAGCAAAGAAAATTTAAGAACCATCCATGACTGGAGATCAGCACAAGAGTGTGGAGAGAGCTGTTAATGAGTGTGTGGTGATCTCAGTGAAAGATATTTGCTGACCCTGAAAACCGTGAATCCAGGATGGTTTGTGTAAAAGACTTAATGGCAATGAGTGAGGGCTGCAGATGAAGATAAAACAGAAGTTAAAAATGGATGGGAGAGACAGGAAGATAGGCAACACTGTGTAAGTGGGTTATTTTGAGGGATAGAAAAGTTAGTGAGGAAGACCAGGATCATCAGAAGAAATTTCATGCTTAGCTGGACCAAGGCAGTTTGGGGCATATAAGAGCAATCAGTTCTTAAATGGGAGTGATAAAGATGCTGATAATGCAGGAGAGGTAGAAGTATTCCAGTTATTTCTGTCTTCTGTGGTTGGAAGAAGCAGCATGAAATGCTGACCACTCGGTTGGAAACCAAGGATGAATCAACTGGGATTTTCAATCAGCAGTCTAACCAATTTTCTCCTATGATCTTAAAAGAAACAAAGAAGCAGGTCCCCCTCCCTCATTGAAAAATAAAATATTTTACTGATAGTATAAAAAAAAATATTTAAATACTTGGTACACTGATGAAATATCTGAAGACTGGAAGCTGGCTATTAGTAGGTAAACAAGATGACCCAGAAAATTATAAACCAGTTGACCTGACATCACTCCTGAGCAAAATACTGGAAGAACTGATACAGGATTCAATTAGTAGAGAAATAAAGGACAGGAATATAATTAATGTCAGTCAACATAGTTTTATGCAAAATAGGACTTGTCAAACAGAATTTATTTCATTCCTTCAGATTATAAGTTTGGTTGATAAAGGCAGCTATGGAAGTATAAAATTCTTCGTAGTGATTTCGATCTTATACCATTATCTTCCTGATACAGAAACACGTGCTATTTGACACTGAAATCTGTAGGCGCTAAGAATTGGCTAGCTGACACAAGTAGTTTCTAAGGGGACTTATCATAAGTACAGATCGCTTCAGTGTGTTTTATGAAATTTTCTTTTGAGCTGTGGTGTTTTAACCCACTGGTAGATCATGTGGTCCTGCACTCACTCCCCCCTGCACCCAGTGAGATGGGAAGGGAATCACAACAAAGGGGGCACAGATCAGGATGAGGACAGGGATGGCTCACTCACCAGTTATGGTCACAGGCAAAATAGAGTCAACTTGGGGAAGAAAAATCAATTTAATTTGTTGCCATTCATCCAAGTAGCACAGTGAGACAGAACAACCGCATCTTAAGACACCTTCCCCTCACCCCTCCCTTCTTCCCAGGCTGAAATCACTTTGCTCCCCATTTCTCTACCTTCTTCCCCCGCAGTGGCACAGGGGGCAGGGAATGGGAGTTCAGTCAGTTCACCTTTGCCACTCTTCCTGTCATGAAAGTCCAGGAACAAAGTGTTCCAACATGGGCTTCCCATGGAGTCATGGACTCCTTTGGGCTCAGCTCCCGACTCCAGCATGGTGACATCCAAGGCTGCAGATGGGCCTCTGGTCCAGTGCACCTCCTTTCCCCCCTGTTCTGGGGATCCACCCCCACTCTGGCGTTGAGTATCTCTGGGGTCTCAATTTAGTCACAGCTGCCCTCGGGCTCAGCTTTCTGCTCCAGTGTGGAGTCCTCCATGGCCTACACATGGGCATCTGCTCTGCTGTTGAACTTCCATGGGCTGCAGGGACCTCCTTCTACTCAGTGCGGTTGAACTGGGTCTCTGAGGTTCTCTGCCCTCCCCCTCCTCCTCCTTCCTCCTGGCAATGAATCTCTCTCTTTGTTTAGGCTGGTGGTCGTCTTTTCTTCAGGTCAATGGCCTTTCCTCCAGGTTCTCTCCACCTTCTTCTTTTCAGGACAATCCTTCCCCTCACAAATATGGGTTCACAGAGGCGTTTCTCTAGTGCTCATTGGCTCAGCCTGGGCTGGAGGTCTCTGCCTTGGAGTCAGGGGAGCTTTCTCAAGACTTCTCACAAGGCAGGCCCTTCCCCCACTACCAAAACCACCCCTCCTCCCCCTCCCAGACCCAGTATATGAGCGTATTCTCCTAATACCTGAAACAAAATACAAACTCACTGAAAAATATGGTTGACACAGTGTCAGGCACAATGTCTGCAAAATCAGGGGCAAAACATGCTGTACAAAAGGAGCAAATAGGGTTATTCAGCGCACCATTTGAAGACAAATGGGTTGGTATTGTTCAGTGCAAGGCCATGAATGTGTGGAAAGGGAACGATGGCCTGACCAATGCAGAGCGTGGGATTGCAGTCTAGAAAGTAGCTTGGGGGTCAAAGTGGATAAAGCAGCCGAAATACTAGCATACAGTTGATACCACAGCGGGCAGATCTAATGTTGTCTTTTGAAATATACACAGTTGAGAAATGAAGACTAGAAGTGTGGTGCTGAAAATTTAATATAGGAATACAACATTTATTCATGACCACAGGAAATACTACAGAAAAGAGATAATAGTGTGGAAATCAGGGAGGTGGGGAAATAGAAACAAAAACTGTCCTGAAATGCAGAAATTGGGCCTTTCCTTTGTTGCAGTCTTTGGAAATATTATTTGAATTAGCTGCAGGTATGAATTTTAAAAAGGCTGGGTTGCTTTTTACAGGTCCTCATTCAGAAAGTGTGACCTTACTTCCTTCCCCCAGAAAAGGAAGCAAAACTTAATTGATGTCTGTTTTACTCTGACTGCTGATTTCCAAAAGGAAAGTCACTTTAAGTGTTAATTCATATCATCTTGCCTGATAGTCCCTGTGCAGGCAAGCCTGGAAGCATTCAAGAGATCTCATTTGTCCCCTCCCCACAAGTGACATTAGAGCACAAGTACCAGAAGGGTGCTTTTGGTGTAGAAAAGGCAGGCATATAGGGAACTAATAGAAGTCAGACTGGAATTTCAAGCTAGAAAAGAGGTATATGTGTTTTTAACCATGTTGGAACAACCCTGTGAAAGAAATGGTGTCCCTCTTGTGATGTCTTTGAGTGAAAATGGGAGGCTTTTCTGGAAGAATTGGTAAGAGTCAAAATAGCGTAGGGCTCAGTATGAGGCTAAGTGTGAAATATTAAGCAACTTGAGATATGCAGGAGATCCTGATACAGTATCTGACCATGTTGAGTCCCAAATGTGGTGACTGAAGAGAAGCTCATTGGCCAGTGAAGCATGTAAGAAGCAGAAACACTAAGACTCTCAGTCACAGGTAGTGCTGAAAGAGATACCATGACAGGTTAAGCCATGCTTTTGCTTGCATCAGGTAGACAAGGTGAGGAAGGACGTTTCGCTGTGTTACTTCTGCCCAATCAGAGTTTGGTGTGTGACATTGACCATAGCTCAGAGACTCACTGTAAGGTTTGGGTCGTATGAACCTCCTGGGAGGGCTTCACTTCCACCTAGTGCACAAAGAAAGATTTTTACCTACTTGCCCGTGGCTGAACCTTTTCAAAAGCAGGACTGTGGGAAGCCTTATCTGAAATACCACAGAAACTTTGCAGTCCTTGTCCTCACACAACACCTATAGCTATGCACTAGTTGCTAGTTTATGGCCTAGTGTGCTTAAGTGTGCATCAATATTTTCAGGTTGTTACACTGCTTCTCCAGCATCTGCTCTGTTGTTTGTTTGGCATTGAACTGTCCCCTGTTACAGAAAGGATGTTAGGTATATGTTTGAAAATATCCTTTTCTATTTTTCTCAGCAGCCCTGAAAAAAAACTTTTAACAGGTTCACAAAATAAAGAATGTAGCCTTAAATTGCTGAGAGTAATTCCTTCTGCTAACTAAATGTAATGTTAAACAACTGTTTGCATTTTTTCCTCACGTTATTCCTTTTGCCTTTGTTTCTTACGTACTAGTGATTCAGTATGGAAGCTTATAAAATATGAAGAAGAACATGCAAAGTCTTTCAGAGACTAAGCAGTACTGTTTCCTGACAAAACTACACACTGGTAATTATTGAGTGAGAGCATGAAATGCAGAAGATACAGAAATCCTAAAAATGGAATTGATGTGATTGTGAGACTCCCACACAAACACGGACTACAAGAAATTCACAGGTGGGACTCAGTTAGACCCTCCTCAACCCTTCTGCTCACAGATTCCATCCCCAAGGAAAGGAAGAGGGTTTCTACAGAGGCTAATGACTTCAGCTGGAGCTTCTCCATACTAGCTGTCTTTTGCTTGTGGGAGCAGCGAATGTATGGTTTAACACTGAAGTGCCCAAACGCTCAGAGAAGTTCATCTTCCATGTAGACACCCACAGCAGAAGTGCTTAGGTATCCAAATGTGCTCAGTGCCTGGAACTTGTGATCTTCACAAAGATTTCTATTGCCTGGTGGTGCTTAGGAGTCTGTCCTTTCCTGAATACCCTCTCCATGTCTCAAGCGGATCTTGTTTCTTCCTCTGAATGTTCATGGGACTTTAATATCTCTATGTCTCTCTTCTCTGTCAACATAGATTTCTTCTTTCTCTAGGTTTTCATTTTGCTGGTAACTCTCTCCAACCTCTCCACTTTGAATCAATTGCTTTGTATTCTGCTTCCCCCCAAGTACCTCTCCATGCAGGCAGGTAGGCATTTTGTTTTTTCTTTCTGACTTCTCCTTGCATTGTCAAATGAAACATGACCAAAAAAGAATTCCAGGTATCTCCCACCAGAATGATTCCCTTTCCTCAAGGATGTCGGGGATGGCAGCAGTGTGGTGTCTAATTCAGTAGCCTCAGAGAAGACTGTTAAACAAAAGCCCCCAAACTCCAAGCCCCAAAGCAGGCAGGTGTGAGATCTTGGTAAATGGAGAACTGCTTAAACCCGAGGAATGTGGCTTTATCTTTCTTTTCCTTTCTTCCTCTATGCTAAGCAAGGCAGCTTCGCACTGCCCTCTGTTCTGGCAGGCACACCTACTCTGGAGCTGGGCTTGTCTGTCTCCCATTTTAATGCTCTCATTCCCTTTTAATCACTTCACAAAGCACTACACCCATCTCTCTATATTTTCTGCCGCTCTTACTCTCCATCATGTTTCTCCTCTGATTCCACCTCTGTAGGCTCACACCTGATGAGGATGAGGCTGGTAGCAAAGCTCAGGGGCCGGTCCCTCCTCCTAACGTGCCCGGAGTAGTTAGCGCAGTTAGCAGCAGATCAGTTCTCTGTGTGCCGCAGAGGAGGCCATTATTGTCCTGTATTCAACACTAATGAGATCTCCTTTTAGGAAACAGGAACAAACTGGAGAGTCCACAGGAAGAAAAAAGAGCAATTAAAGGTGAGAAAGTCTGCAGTCAGAAAATGCTGAAAGAACAAAATTTCCTGAGACAGAAAAGGAAAGAATGAGATAACCTGTCTTTAACATGTCTCCACCTGCATTAAAACATGTTTCTAAAGAGGTCAGTGATAATTATTCCCAGGCCCTGGAAGGATAAGGCAGGCAGTCTGCAGTGAGGGAGAGCTGCTCTCACCTTCCTCGTCACTGCTGTACTCCTGACAGTTGCGGTGGGGTCGGAGCTGCCCTGCAAGTTGATATCGCAGAGAGACACCGAATGCCAGCAGTTTCTTAGAGGCACATTTGCTGCAGAACAGGTCAGCTTTTGGTCCTGTCAACAGTGAATAACTACCAAAATAATAGATGCAGCCCAGCAACATCCATCCTTGGGCAAGCTGTAACCAAGCCTGACAGAGAAGTGGCACCTTTCTGTCATGCTGTGGGAGCTTCTCACTGTCACAGTGCCACAGAGGCCGCTCGTGGGCTTGAGTATCCAATAAGTTAGCAGCAAGGTAGGATTGTTCTCTGACCATGTCTGGATCCTGTGGCCTGGATTCTGTCATACAGAAGTGGCAAAATTTTTGGATTTCCACCCACATGCAAGTTTACTACACCTTACCCTTCAGTTTATTTGGAGGAAAATCTCCTATCTGAAACTGTCCCTGTTTTGCAATTAAGGCATAGCTCCAGTGTTTTGTGTCATGAAAGCAGAGGCAGTATTTTGACAGGGCTGACACTGGCCTAGTCTAATAAGGACGCCTGAACCTCACACTTACTCTCTGCTGCTAGCCTGCTCCTTCATCACCTCCCCAAACAAACTTTTGTGATTTGTCTGGTTGGCTCTTTTTGAAGTCTCAGCACAGTTCACCCTTCTCCGACTCCAATGAGAATGATGAAATCTGTTTTCCGCAACTGCAGAAAGAATTCTTCTGTGCTTGTTAACAGGTCCTTGGAATAAACAGCCAGGGTAAGAGGATGGAAATTGGGTTCATTGAGGAGCCTTGCCTTCAGAGACTTCTGCAGAAGTAGCATTGTTAATTGGATGGGGTTATGAACTTTCAGAAATCACATGCTGCCCACAGCCAGTTAATCTGTTGCACCCTTTTTGGTGAGATCAAGGGCTCATTTGAGCATGGGTATGCACAGCTCTTGAAGATGCTCTGTGTGTGCAGTTTGCTTCACCATCAGTTCCTCCACAGCTGTGGAGAACAAAGGGACTGCTTCTAGCCTAGGCTCTGATTGCTTATTTCTGCAATTCCAGAACCCCAAGCACTGCCCGTCATGTGCAGAGCAAAGCTGTCACATGTGTCATGCTATGCCATACATTGAAGTGAAGACCTGATACTTTACTCCTTGCAAAGGGAAGGAGCATTAAAATCTGAGGCAGAGGCAGAGAAAAAGAGAAAAAGAGAAAGAGAAAGAGAAAGAGAAGGAGAAAGAAAGAGAAAGAGAAAGAGAAAGAGAAAGAGAAAGAGAAAGAGAAAGAGAAAGAGAAAGAGAAAGAGAAAGAGAAAGAGAAAGAGAAAGAGAAAGAGAAAGAGAAAGAGAAAGAGAAAGAGAAAGAGAAAGAGAAAGAGAAAGAGAAAGAGAAAGAGAAAGAAAGAGCACTGACCTGCCGTATTCATTCCCAGCAAGGCTGAAAGGGCTGTTGATGATCACAATGAGGCTGGTGTGCAGTCCCATGCTAGGCATATAGGATTGCTTGGTTGCACCCTAGCTAACTCAGATCACTCCTGTGATAAGTAATAATTTGCTAATCAAACAATCAAACAATTAATTTAACAATTCTTTTAAGTAAGAGCCAGAGACTTAAGCAAATGGTTAAATGTCAAACCGCAGAGTTATGTCACCATGATGCTCATGCATCCTGTTATTTAGTCAAGGCTTAAGTTTAGGTATTTACATATAAGCGATGTAGACATGATAATTGTAAAATCTACAATCACGACAAAACTGCCTAAAGGATAAACCGAGAAAGGCAACTGTGAGTATTTGTCCAACGGACCGGCCCAGCAATTCCCGGAGGACCCGTGAATTGCATCAGATAACCAAAACTGATATGATCAACCGGCCCGGCCATTTCCAGAGGACCCATGAATTGCATCAGATAACCTAAAATGACACATCACGGCCATCACAAGGAGTTGTCAACAACTAAAACGACTCATCATAAATGATAAGGGACTCAACTGCCCTGGAGGGGGTATAAAGAGGACTGCTCTATTAACCCATTTTCGAGCCGTTGGTAGAGCGGAGACTCCCTGGCCGCCCAGCACGCTGCTTTGCTCACCTATATCTAATAAACCCGATTTAAATCTATAATCGGACTCTTTGTCTGTATTACTTATAACAACTCCTACAATTAAAAGTAACAGAGAAAGCACAATGACCTCTCTAGGCCATCAGCATTCCTGGTAAAATTAACTTTTCAGAGTCCAGCAAGAAGGATGCTGAAGCCGACCTTACACATAAAATGAGGATTCACTACATCCAGGGTCAAGTTGCCCAGTGTCTCTTGGCCAAAGCATCCAGTATTTTATCCACGATCTTCTCCCACATAGTATGGGCACAATATGGAGGGACTTGTTAACTCTCTTTTTTTCATCTCGTTATGGATCCTACTCCATCTTGGGGGGGGCGGGGGGGAGGGTGTTTGATAAATCTTCCAATGTTGATGGCAAACAGAGTGTAAATCTTAAAATGCAGGCAACTTCTGTGGAAAAAAGCTGGCAAATGTTTCCATATGGTTTTGTATGTTCTCATCATAAATAATTAAATGCAAGTGCAAGGAAACAGTAGGCATTTTCCTTTGCTCATAAGAGACATAGGTTAAAGGATTAGCTTTCAAAAGTGCCTATGAGAAGTAATGACTGTTCCTGGTATGAATGTGGTAAACTATAATTAAGGTATTTGGGGAACTGGAACAGATTTTGAGAACAATGGCTCATACTTTTACATTAAGTAGGAATATAGCCTCTGTATAATTAAAAGTAAGCACTTAACTGCTGTTATTCTCTTACTGTCTACAAAAGCTATTTTTTGTTTAGAAGTGAAGAAAAAAAGGAGGGGCTGGGATCTGTGTACATTATTGCAAAACAAAAACAAATTGGAGAGAGTATGTTTGCTAATAATCAAGATGTTGAGTGAAACAAAACAGTAAACAATCTCAGCTCTCCTTTCACGTGGAAAATGCACTGTTAATATGATGTCCTTGTGTGCATGGTAGTGCGAGTGGGGAAGGGGGCACATGTCTTTGCCCTACAAAGAAATCTTAAGAGGTCTCAGCTGCACTCATTTTCTTGTGGGAACTCCTGGGAATAATTACGCAGAAGCCACCGTGTTTGCATATGTGGTTCTGCAGTTCAGAAGATATTTCTCAGTGACCATCTTACATGTGTTTCAGCAATGTACAGGAAAATTTGTTTGGATTGTGTTGGATAGGACTCCACCCAATAGCAGAGCTTTTCTGTAAGGACATGTGCTGCATTTAGAGCCATAAGAGCAACACCACCTTCTCCCACCTTCCCAGTGACTATGCTGCAGGGTGGCACTCAAACTGCTATTATTCTGCTGAAACATAACCTTTACTGTCTTCCAGCTGCCAGGAGCACCAGGTGCCCTGGGAGAATTTTGCTTATGCTTCCTCATTCTCTCTGCTTTTGTCTGCTAAGGAGACAAGATGGGGAAGAAATACCATAAGCTACACATAAGGGACATGTAAAGTCACTGTTCTTTTCTATATAATTATTGTCCAAGGGGTGAAAGTGGGTTTTAGGAGCAAATGTTCTAAGGAGGCAGCCATCATTCTACCTGAATAGCTACACCATGGCCTCTCTCCTCCTGTTGAATGACTGCATAACAGTGTTTTGCAAGCCCTGAAAGGCATATTTTTCTCACTGAGGTGTCTGCCAGTAACTCTGAGGAGTCTGGTGTGGTGAGTGAATGACATGCCTTACACTGCTTGTCCTGATTTTGAATGCCAGATGCACACAGGACAAGAACATCCAACGGGAAGTCCAGTGAGCGCTAGAGGTTGAATCCAGGTCTGGCAGAAGGCCAGGAGGATGTGTGCTATTGGCTCTTGAAAGGATCTGGCATGGCTATGCAGACCTCTGAAGGATGAAACCTAAGTCTCATGACCTAGCAATGTTATCCTACTGTTATAAGTAATACAGACAAAGAGTCCGATTATAGATTTAAATCGGGTTTATTAGATATAGGTGAGCAAAGCAGCGTGCTGGGCGGCCAGGGAGTCTCCGCTCTACCAACGGCTCGCAAATGGGTTAATAGAGCAGTCCTCTTTATACCCCCTCCAGGGCAGTTGAGTCCCTTATCATTTATGATGAGTCGTTTTAGTTGTTGACAACTCCTTGTGATGGCCGTGATGTGTCATTTTAGGTTATCTGATGCAATTCATGGGTCCTCTGGAAATGGCCGGGCCGGTTGATCATATCAGTTTTGGTTATCTGATGCAATTCACGGGTCCTCCAGGAATTGCTGGGCCGGTCCGTTGGACAAATACTCACAGTTGCCTTTCTCGGTTTATCCTTTAGGCAGTTCTGTCGTGATTGTAGATTTTACAATTATCATGTCTACATCGCTTATATGTAAATACCTAAACTTAAGCCTTGACTAAATAACAGGATGCATGAGCATCATGGTGACATAACTCTGCGGTTTGACATTTAACCATTTGCTTAAGTCTCTGGCTCTTACTTAAAAGAACTGTTAAATTAATTGTTTGATTGTTTGATTAGCAAATTATTACTTATCACACTACAGTGATGGGTGATGGCCTGCACATGTTTCTGAAGTGGTGGGAATTCCTCCTCGTCCTCCATGTCTTACATCTAACAATTCATTTGCAGGAGATAGAGTATTTTGTGTTCACCAATACCAGCTTGCTCATAACTGGACTGTGCATTTGTCAGGAACTTTAGCCATCCTCTATCAAATGGTAGGCTCAGCTGTCCTGAATATTGAAGGTCATGATCTTTGTGGCAATTTTTGCTTTCTCATAAAATATCCTTAACTACAGTAGCTTGAAGCTGTGCTTATGCTCCAGATTTCCCCTTATAGTGTTTGAGGACCACAGGGATAACCATCATGGCAGTGATTTGGCTTTGGCTCTTTCAGCCTGAGTGTGGGACTCTTTCTTAAAGGCAGGAGGACTCAACTCCTGGGGACCTGAGAGAATCACACAGGTGAAAAAAGAGAAGACAGGTACCTGTTCTCACTTCAGTCAGAGGGCGACGGCCTAATGACTGTTGCCTTCCCTTGCTGGGCTGACAGCATGCTTTCCCACTGCCAGTCTGTGTCTGCTGCTGAATATACAGCTTGCACCTCTAAGCACAGATTTCTAGTAGCTGAGTGGTTTAGAAGGCAGGATGGGATCCAACACAACTCACCTTGCTTCAGTTTACAATTTCAGCAGCTGGATTGGGATTGTTCATGGCTGGTATTAATTTCAAGTTTAGAAATATTTTTTCTTTATCTCAGTGCTGTTAGTGAGCATCCACAACAGAGAGCCAAATTATTATACCGTAAGGACTACGATATGCTGTTTTCTAATGAAGGATACTTTGAATCATATTGCTAGAAGGACTCCATCTTTAAGTGCTGAATAAGCCACTTCACTAGAATCTGCCCTTCCCCTTCTTCCTATCCCCAGCCCCATCTTCCTCCCCAACCCCCTTTCCTTCTTTTCCTTCCCCCCCTGCTATGCTGGAAAGAAGCATAACTTTCACAAAATTGGATAGTAAAAGCAGGTGCAAATTTTGCACTGCCCATTGAGTTCACCACCTGTGTTTTCCTGGTCAAGGACACATGCATGAGGTTAAATTAAGAAAACAGGTAAAGAAGTGAATGTGAACAAGCCTCCCTAAATCTGTGTGGTTTATACTGCTGAAGAATCCGTGGCTGAGTTCCTGGTGGAGTCAGACAGTCTGTCTGTATTTGGTGGCTGTCTTTTCTGTCTGTGCACTATGCTGCTTGAAGCACGGCTTCTCCAGTTGCAATAAGGACAGTTTATCTGCTTAACTATGGCAGTGGGGTGGCCAGAGCAGAGGCTGCCAATCCCAGAAGATGAGCTAAAGGTCAGAGAAGCTCTCTGTCACGCAAGTGTCTGTGCTACCCAAATGCCAGGGGTACTGGGAAGCAAACATTTTGGCTATTTGTGTTGCGGTAAAATCTATGTTTCCTACTGTGCCTTTCTGCCTATCTATTAGATTGAACACAAAGGTATGCAACAGGAGACAAGTGATCTCTGCTGCCTAAGGAAAGACTGTCTTCTGTAGGCAGCAGCAGCCTTTGGAGACTGATTTCCTGGCTATTTGGCATGGGTGGAGATCAAGGATGGTAATTTAAAACATTGGCAGTTTATAGTACGACTATGATTTGGAGAGCATCCAGATATGTTGTGAGAGATGGAAAGTTTTATTCCTATTTTGTCTGTTATCCTACTTGCCAGGTATTTTTCCAGATTGACAGGGAAGAAATGCTTATAAGAGTATCAGTGATTCAGCAGTAGCTGCAAAAGCTCAGGGTAACGCCAGAGGAATCTGACACCCACTATTTTGGATGCTGGCCATGGTCTTAGGTATATCTAGCATCCTGTGTCATAAAAAACTTTATTTTCCAAAGAGGCTAGACTACTAAAGACAGGTGTCTGTGTGCTTGTCCTCTGCCAGCCTTGCTGCCTTAGCTGGTTTGAGTCAGTTTACTAGTGCTTGGACTACAATTCTTGAGTATAACAGGGAGAGCTGTTTTCCTAAGAAAACAAACCATGGGTAACTCACACTTTTTGCCAAATATCCCTGCCATAGCCTTTTTGCAGTGTAGTAGCATCAGCTGGCTTCAGAGCTGGTCCTCATTTTCAGCTGGTGATCTCCTTTGTGTGTGGGAGGAAATGTACCAGATGCATCTTCCATTTTAGCAAGTAAAAACCTCGACTTCCCTTGGTGATTGTACTTTCCACAGTGGAATAACTGTACCTCTTCCCTGCTTCAGTGAATGTTCTACAATCCCTAAAGATATGCAAATGGTCTAGGGTGCTCAGACAACAGAGTCCCTCCACTCTGTAAGGCTCTTGGAGGTTTTCTGAGCCCTTCTCTTCCATTTGTCATGGGCTCTTGTAAAAGTCTTCAGGTTAGTAAAATAATTTAAACAGAAGCGAAGAATAGCCACTAAATTCTCTTCACCTTCATCCTGAGTGAGAAATTTGGGCTGTCCTGGTGTTGTAGATATTTTTCTGTGGATTTTGTTGCCTGGAACTGGTCAAGAGTAATAAAAAAAAACCCCAACAAACCAGCACTCTTCCTTTTAAACCATTTTCACAGCACAGTCATTCACTTCTCTAAAGCACCTCAAAGCTTCACAAATTTGCATGATTAGTGATATACTGTACAAGCCTGTTGATATTAGCTGCCACTGCACAGAGATCCCTGGAGAAAAGCATTATTTTTTTTTACACTGTGGGTCTTTATTCAACAAACACCTTTTGCACTTCGTTTATCTCCTCTATGAACAGCAAAAATGTGGACGCACCATGCAGAATGAATGCCATGAGGGTTAAAGAGCTTGTGTCTGCAGCATGCTTCATAAGAACCACTAGTGTTCCAGCTCATTTGGAAAAGATAAATATAGAACTGGATTTGCAATGGGAGTTTTAACTTCTGCTGTGTGATTTTCAAAATGCTGTGAGAGGTGAAGGAAATGTCTGTCCTTTTTATAGTTTTGTCAGAAAAACATTGTTACTTTTCCTTTATCTTGGGGCAGAAGTAGTCAATAACACTGAAAAGGAGTGAAGAAATAATGCCGACCTGGATTGGGTTCGGTGTTTGTGCTGTGTTTCTTTCAGAAAGAAATTTGTCAGTAGAGCATCTTTGAATATCAGAGATTTTACTAGTTTCCAGGAAGAATATTTAATGATGCTTGTATGAAATGATAATTTTTTGAAACAAAGAGCTACACTGTAAGAAGAACATGTGAAAGCTCTCTCAGATTTCTTTCTTATTTTTTCTAACTCAGTCTGCATCAAAACTGGTATCAACAATTTTTCACTTTATCATAATCTTCATTGTGATAAATGGAGCACTTTGGATAAAATTTTTGACAAAAAATTTGTTTCACAAAGCAGCAAGAGCTATTTCTAGTTTTTCCTTTTCCTGTCATCCACTGAGTGATTTCTAACTTTCCCTTGAAGCACTTAGCCTCCTTTTCCAAGCGCACATGTCAAAGCTGTGCGTTTTCTGGTCAGTGTCTGCCTCAACCCTACCTGCACTGAAATATACTTGGGCCTCTGCTCTTCCCTGTCTCCACATTTGTACTGGCTATGAAATTAAAGCATGAATGCCTGGGCCCCACTCTGCCACAGCTCACTAAGGATCACGTAAGAGCTGAGACCACTGCCTTTTTAGTCCTGTTGGAGGTGCTTGCTGAGACAGGGACATGTTGACCTTGCATCCAGACATGTACCCATTCTCTTCCTTGAATGGCTCTGAACCTCAGTAAGCATTGAGCCCCAGCCATCTGAAAGAGTAAACCCCAGCTTTCCCACAGCCATCTGAAAGAGTAAACCCTGTGAAATTAGAAGACTTATAGATCCCTTAGTTGCTTGAAAGACTTTTAGATCCCTTAGCTACTTGAAAGATTTAGAGATTCCTTAGTTGCTTGCTTAATTAGATTTAGAACCTTGGAGTGGGTGCTTATCACCTAGCTGTTTGCTTGCTTAAAGCATTAAACTTATATCTCCTCTTCTCAGCCCCTGAGAACATGATGGCCTTAGGACCTTTGCAGATATTCTCCCGCAAAGTTGTCATTGGTGTCTAATCTCAGGGAAGAACATATAGATAAGAGTTAATGACTGAACATTCTTCAAGGAATATTATCCTAAATGCGTGACTGAGGCGCCACTGAGCAAGGTTGAAGAGGAAATCAATCAGTGGACATTGTGATAAAGCCTACTGAAGACCACCGACTCATTTCACTGTGCAAGTGTGAAGGACATTCACATATGCTAAATAGGAATGAATATGCATGTATTAGGTCAATATAATGTGTGCTAAAACAAAGACACACACACACAACTTGGGGGAGCGATCTCTGTGTGTGTCCAGTGCTGTGATAAAGAATACCTGCTTTCTAAAACTCCAAAACAAGTCTTAGACAGTTTTTCTGACTGACTTTCTTGGTATCACATCCAAGCTGGAGGTGTAACAAAGGGCTGACTCTGCAGGGTGCATGCTCTTGAGACTGTTCATGGTTTTACGGTTACAGATCCTGTGGTGTCTTGGGTTAGATAAAGTGTTCATAAGAATGAGATCATCTCTCCACACACTCTGTTGTTGATGCCTGGAAATGTCTTCCGTATTGCTTTCCTTAAATGTTGCCTGCATGTTCCAAAGAAACGTTGCAGCCCTGGAAAGATATGTGTAAGACATTGCATGTTGCTGTGAGTGTAGACATCTGTGAAGTGTTTCCTCTCTATTTTTTTGGTTTGTGTTTTTTGTGGGGTTTTTTTTTGGGGGGGGATAACCCAGGCTATTGCAGTGTCATGTAAAAAATGACTGTGTAAGAACAGGTGGAGGGGTATATAAAGGCATCTGGTTTGTCAGCATATCCTACTAATGGCTATTCAACATGAAAAGAAAGACAGGAGATGGGAAAAGTAACCAACAACCCCAAGCCACACAATCACTAATAAGCAGGAGGAAACAGAAAGAGTATTCAAGTCCAGAGACCAGGTTGTTAGCAAATTGGTGGGCAGGAGCCATTCAAAGCCTTGGAGAATCATAGAATCATAGAATAGATTGGGT
>NW_010339168.1:0-22108 GCF_000700745.2 Antrostomus carolinensis
TCCAACTCAATCTATTCTATGATTCTATGAAAAGCAAGAATATACTGGCAATACTTCAGATTTATGAAAACACTGGAAGGTGACAGTGCTTGTGTAGCACCTGAGAGAGCTTTATAATTTCCATTGAAATTTTGGCTTAATATCTTAGCACATTACTATTTTGAGTCCATTGAAGAGAGACAGAAAAACTAAACCATATAAATCTGTCTTCAAATATTCACAGCTGTATGGAGTCAGCAAAATCTCATGCTTGAAACTCTTACAGAAGAAAGAACAAGAACCAGGAAGAGTTGCACACAAATATTGGAAGATTTCATCCATATTCAAATCCCAAAGCAGCCAAGTTTCCTGTGGTTTCAGACTTTGTTGAGAGTTTTTGCTTATTGCTTCAAGAACAATAGCAGAAAAAGAGCCTAGTCCCTTTTCTCCTGGAAAACAGTATAACAAAATTTCCCATTTTGCACTGAACTAAGAAATAGTGACACACTGTGGAGCTCATTGCTAAGTTAGGAGCTAATAACTGATTTTCACACAGTAGGTAAAGGGCAAAATTTCTTATCATTAACTTGGTATACCCTTGTTTGATATTTCTATAAAAAGGACATAGCCTGTTTTGATGTACTGGGAGCCCCAGCATGCTTTCTCCATGAAAGAGAGGAAACAAGACCAGGACCATTTTAATTCAGTTACTTAATTTGTGTCAATCAAGCTGTATCACTTCCAGAATTACATAGCAGCACTTGAGCAGAACACAGTCTTCCCAGAAGTAAATGCAAAATAGCTGTTCAATGTCTATAAGTTTCTTCCCTAAGCTCAAAGAAACAAAAGGGCAGATCACTCAGTTTTGCTAATTGCTATGTTTTTATTCTAAATTACTTCCAAAACAATGAGAAAAACCCTGTTTCAATGTTGGCTTTACTGTTTTCAACAACAAAATGTCTCACATCCAAAATGTGTCTTTTCCTCAAGCCTTCACAACCCAAAATACAGAGGCAGTCATCATCTAATCAGATAGAATTACTCTTCTTTATAACAGCAACAGCATGAGCACCTTGTGGTGAGCCAAAAAACTCTACCAAAGGGGTGAAAGAGAATGTTGTAACTGTGTTATTAATTATAACGGCTCAATAGCTTGGTCAACGCGTGTTGAAAAGATTTAGTAAACATGTATGGAAGAGTGGAGAGAGAAGCAAAGCAATGAAAGCCAGATGGCTGAAAATGGAGGAAATTCCAGGCAATTTCTACAGCTTTATTCTTGTGTATTTTTGAAACTGAACTTTTATTCCTTATACAACAAAGAACAGCTGAATGCTACAAAACCAAAAAAAACCCCAAAACAAAACAGTGAAGAAAAAGTAAACAATTCTAGGAATAGCACACAATTCCACCCCAACACTCTCCCTTTACTCCTTCAAGCCACTGTATTTAGCAAGAAAAGATAGGAAACCTCCTGAGTGGTCCTGATACCTGGCTGAAGGGTCAAGACAGCTGTCCTGGTTTTGCTAGGATAAAGTTAATTTTCTTCTCAGTAGTGAGAAGAGCTGTGTTTTGGTTTCAGTTCAGACTTGTTATGAGAAGAACATTGATAAAAGTACTGATGTTATTAGTTGCTGGAGCACAAGGCCATCGTGTTTGGCTGGTTCATAGCTACATTAGGACTGGGAGGGAGAAGCGCAGTGAATAGCAAAACCCAGAACTGGCATTTGGCTGTGCCAGTGAGATATTCCATATCATATCACATCATATTTAGTATATTATCTGGGGCTGACTGGAAAGGGGCGGGGAGATTCACGTGGGTTTTTCACTCGGGCTCTCACTCCTCTGGGATTGTGGTTTCAGTTCGGGATTGTTGCTCCTCTGGGATCGTTATCTGGGAATGGGCTGGGCTTAGTTGTCAGGTGGTGAGCAGCTGCACTGTGTATCACTCATTTGTATATTTTATTACTGTTATCATTATCACCACTATTTTAATTTTTTTTAAGTTTTCTTTTATTTCTATTATTAAACTGTTCTTATCTCAACCTACAAGCTTCCTAATCCTTGCCCCCAACCCTCTCCCCTGGGGGAGGGGCGGAAGTGGGTAAACAGCTGTGTTAGCTGCTAGCCAAGGGCTAGCCCAGTGGAAGTATCACAACAGCCTGAGTTAGGCAGGGCTCTAGCTCATTGCACAGTACCTTCTTTTTCTCTTTCTTTTCTCCTTTTTTTCCCCTGCATCTGCTTGATTTGTGTTTGTGCAATAAATTACCCATTATTGTTTTAATGTTTATTTGGTGAATGTGGTATTGTCTGTCTGTTTCGCTCTATTTCATTTCCCAGATGAAGTCAAATAATAAAGGAGAAAAAATCAATCTGTTTTCTGATGCATTTGGAGACATGAGGCATTAGGTTGAAGATAGATCAGACTATGAGCCCATTGACAATTTGAAATGAATTCAGTATGCATAGAAAGGCCAGAGCTTTCTCTAAAAGTGACCTCTGTATGTGGAAGGATGTCAATGCATATGTGTTTTGTATCGCTCAGGTGAAATATTAGAGCACCTCTGTCTAGTTCATGAAAAAGGTTTAAAGATTTGCTAAGTCATTATATCTACCCATACTGTAGTATAATCTTACTGGCAGGAGATACCAGTTCCTGTTTTGTTGCAGTCTTTTCTCAGAGGTGTAAGAATTAGCAATGATGGGGCAATGGTGGTGTTACTGTCTATTTGTGCCACAGAAAGATTTTCTACCCCTCACAAGCCACAAGTGGGATGTATTTAAGTCTATTTTGAACTGAAGTGCATTGACAATGTCTTTGACAGCCTCTTAAGATGTCTTCTGGATTGCAGGCCACAGCTTGAACCACTGACAGAGTAGGTTGGAGAATCATAGAACGGCCCTCCTCTGGACCCATTCCACCAGGTCCATGTCTTTCTCATGCTGAGTACTCCAGAGCTGGACACAATACTCCAGGTGGGGTTGCATGAGAGTGGAGTAGAGGAGGAGAATCCCCTTCTTCACCCTACTAACCACACTTCTTTTGATGCAGCCCAGAATACAGTTGGCCTTCTGGGCTGCAGGCACACATTGCCAGCTCATGTCCAGCTTTTCACCTAAAAGTTACCCCAAGCCCTTCTCCACAGGGCTGCTCTCAATCCCTTCATCAGGCATTAGAAGGAATACACTGTTAGACAGGGTAGATTTGCCCTTATTTGAAGCCTTTAGGTCAAGAAACAACTTAAACAGGAGTCATAGTCATTGTGCCCTCGTGGCCAAGAAGGCCAACAGCATCCTGATGTGTATTAGAAGGCGGTGGTTAGTAGGTCAAGAGAGGTTCTCCTCCCCCTCTACTCTGCCCTGGTGAGGCCGTATCTGGAATATTGTGCCCAGTTCTGGGCCCCCCAGTTCAAGAAGGACAGGGAACTGCTTGAGAGAGTCCAGCACAGAGCCACCAAGATGATTAAGGGAGTGGAGCATCTCCCTTATGAGGAAAGGCTGAGGGAGCTGGGTCTCTTTAGCTTGGAGAAGAGGAGACTGAGGGGTGACCTCATTAGTGTTTATAAATATGTAAAAGGCAAATGCCAGGAGGTTGGAGCCAGGCTCTTCTCAGTGATGTCCAACGATAGGACAAGGCACAATGGGTGCAAGCTGGAACACAGGAGGTTCCATGTAAACATAAGGAAAAACTTCTTTACTGTGAGGGTGACAGGACACAGGAACAGGCTGCCCAGAGAAGTTGGGGAGTCTCCTTCTCTGGAGACATTCAAAGCCCGCCTGGATGTGTTCCTGTGTGACCTACTGTAGGAGATCCTGCTGTGGCATGGGGTTGGACTAGATGATCCTTTGAGGTCTCTTCCAATCCCTTAAATTCTATGATTCTGTTATAGGCTCAGAGAGAGAATCATAATCCCATTTTTTGTCTAGGTGTACTTTGCTAAAGACAGGATGATACAAAGACGTCTAAACAGGCAGCTGTCCCTAGGCGGCTCTGTTATGTTGGATCTGCATTACTTCCATGCCTACCTTGCACTACTGTAATACCACCCAGCCTTAAAATGTATTAATCTGTGACCTAAAAACATTTATCTTTTTCTCTCCCTTATTATAATATAATCTCCCCCTTTGTACCCTCTCCAGTTTTTAAGATATTGCCTAAGATATGTCTGAAAGCCCATCCTTCCCCTTTCTTGCTGGATTTGTTGCCCATGGTGCAGTGGTAACTGCATCTTCTTTGGTATCTCTTACTTAACAACAGTTACAGTGAAGTCACCAAGGCAACCCACTGGGAGTGGTCCTTTTCAGCCATGTGTGTCACACTAATTGTGAAGCAAAGCAATTTGCAAGTTGCCAGGCTCAGTGAAGCAGCTCTGGAAGTCTCTGTCACAGTCTACCTCTAGCTCTTCTAGTTTAAAATTTAAGACCCCTTCCCCAGCCACTTTTTAAAATAATATGATGGTTCCTTCATTAGACGGGATTTCACTTATAGACATTTTCCTCTATTTCAGCTTATATTCCATTCAGACTGCTATATTCATAAATTATTAGAGTGAAATTGTAAATAATTTTTTAATAAGTTATACCATATTTCCTTTTTACTTCAAAGAATGGTAGATCACACTTTTTATTCAGAATCCTGTATACCTAGATAGATTATTTCCCTCTGAACAAACCTCAATGTCACAAGTTTCTCCAAGTTAGTACACCCTTGTGTTGAAACAGTCTTACCATGTCCTACCACAGGTTTTTTACAGCTTGGTTTGTGATGGGTATGAGCTTAAAATCAGGGCAGGGACTTAGGGAGTCCCTCTGCAGAGGACAATTTCTCTTCTTTTTTTCCTGGCACTGTTAATTTCCTGGTTTTAGTCGCCTTGATACAGTTCACTTCTGTCCACCTTTCTCTAATGCCTGTGCTAACCAAAACTTAATATTCACTGTGACTTGATATTTTTCAGCATTTTAAATAAATGTGCTCTCATTTCAGCATTTCATATGTTAATTTCTAATTCTTACTATTTTTCTCTAAATTTATTCTCAATTTTCTTGAGTATTAGTTTACTCAACATCAGGATTTCACTCCCAAAAGAAAGCTTTTTCAACAACGACGATAAAGAGCATGACTTTGTTCTTGTGCCAAATATGAAGTTAAGTAAAATGTTTTGTAGCATAATGGCCAGGATTAACAGCATTAACCTGTTCTATTAACCAGGAACAGGTTAATGCTGTTAATGCTTTCACTACAGCATTAACCTGTGAAATAAGCTACAGGGTCTTATAAATGTTTGATTTTACTGTGTATCATCACTTCCTTTAAAAAGGTGTAAAATGAAAAGCACCATTATATCTTCCATTTACAGTACTGCTGAAGTAACTTATTATAGCAAGTCTGAGGAATACTCAATACCAATAAACCTTTATGGACAAAAAGGCAAGGTATATAAAAGGAGAATAACGATATGGCCCTAACTGCTGAAAATGTATTGTACGTTTCTGTACCATACTAACACATCAGAAAGATTCACATATTAAATAAATGGAGGAGGCACTTTGATTTCCATTAAATTTGGAGTGAATTAAGTACCCATAGAAGAAGCCAGACTGATTAAACAAAGAGTGTGGTATTTGCCAAGTAGGTCTATCACATCTGCAGATGCACAGCACCCTCATACTCGTGTCCATGAAAATTTCCATCTTCAGTTATGTGATATCAATTCCTCTGGCCTCCCCTCTAACAATGTTCAGCATTGACAGTCTCAGTGATGGAGCAGAGTTTGTGATGTGCAGTTACCCATTAGAAATATGACTAAGCTGGTGTATTCTAAGCTCTTAGTAGATCTTAGTCATTCACAGCCTTAGGAAGGACTTGAACCACTCACACAGAGGTGAATAGCAATGCATTTAATTGCCACCCAATGGATCCACAGATTTATATAGTTATAACTGCATTGGATGGAGGTTTGGGGTTTGGTTTCAGTTTGGGTTTTTTTATTTTTGTAATAATTACACAGTTGTGGCTCCTGATCTGAACAAAGATTTTCGGGTACGTCAGATAAGTTCATTCCCCTTCCCACAAGGAAGCAAACTGTACTGTCTAAAGTCATTATTTTCTCCAAGATCTAAGAAGCTAGTTTTTCATTCAGGCAAAGTTAGGGGAGAAATGTATTAAGTTACCATTCTGTAGTCTGTTGATTCTGCACACAAGCTTATATTGATATAACTATTTGGATGGAAATATGAAGCAGTTTAGTACAAGTTTACCTATATACATTGTAACTTTTCTGACATGACCACATTGAATATAATAACTTTTCCTTCCCTGCATTTTTTGAGTCAGAATCAGATCTTGGTTGACACATTCATGAATACGATACCATGGTGGTTTTGGTTATTTATGCTGGTAACACAAGTTTAGAGCTTCTTCACTCTTTGTGCAGAACTCCTGCATGTTTGAATCTCTGCATGTTAATGTGAGGAAAAACATGTTTTAATGCAGGAAAGTAAGTTACTGAATAGGCTATCAGTCACAGTTTCAAGATCTCAAAGGGGAAATTAAAAAAGGAAATATTTGATCTGGATGTGCCCTTGGAACAAAATTCTTGCACTGCCTTACTAACTGTGTGTTGCAAGAACAGCATTGAAGGGAACTCAAAAATAAGCAGACGTTGGGAGTTTCCCAAGTTCAGCCACAAGCACCATATAGAAATATACCTGAGTTCAACTGTTCTCCCCTCCATCTTCAAAAAAACTGGAGAAAAACTTTGTATGCCTGATTTTGAGAGACAGCCTGTTTGTACCTTCTGCACTGGTGAAATAGTTCAGGAATAGTTCATCCTAATGAAAATATTATCCCTGTAATGCTGCCAGCCAGGTCAGCAAGAAGCTCATGTTATCTGCTGGTTTTGTGGCAGTACTGCTCATAAAACTTGGACTTCCTAGAGAATTACTTAAGCCCACTCACTGTTATCTGAACACTGTTTCATTCATGAATCTGCTTTCTTTGACCATTCAATCCAGTGACATCTCCTTTACTTTTTGCCTGCACTGATCATTTCAGTAAAGGCATCCTTAGGTTTTACGAGAGTCTTGCTACTCTGTGGGATAAAATCACACATTCATGAATATTGATCTTACAGGTTGTGAAGTCAGGCTTCTTGTATATTCTTTCCGTGCCATCTACATGCATTTTGAATTATCTCATTTTTTAAATGCTTCATTTTATATGATATTTCATATCTGAATAACAAATCCATTGCACATCTTTCTCACCTGCTGAGCTCTTTCTTTCTTTATCTTCTAGTGTCTGTAAGCTTGTTGACTTCTTATTCAGGAACAGCTGGTTTTTAACATTTTCCATATGGCATAATGTTAGGCCTAAGAAAAGGTGTTTGCTTAAGAGACAGTCCAGCATGGAGAGCATCAGTGTGAAAAAAGCCAGGGAGTTTTCAATATAAAGCAGCTCTTTCATGGGCAGCAGGGTGTTAAACTGTCCCTCTGCTTCTTTGCAGAAGAAACTTATGGGAGCACTTCATAGACTGAAGTGCATAATTTATTTCATAAATCAGTGCTTCTTGAGTTTTTGCATTGCTTCAGTGTAGGTTTGGGGCAAGGGGTGTTATCCCACTCCGCTGAAGTTCCCAAACTGTGTGCTCCTGCCTGCACACCACATTCAGTTTCTACCAACTGCCATTACAAGTGCAATTAGTGCAATTTGTGTTCTAGTCCTCAAACCTCCCTATATTACTTCTTAGCCAGCTTTCCACCTTTACACTAATTTATTCTGTTCCTCAGCTATTTCATTTTTGCATTTTTGAAAGTGTCTACCAAGGACATATTTTCATTGTATCTCACATAAAATATTGAACAGTCCCCCTGTAAGAAGTTGCTGCTTTAAGCATGAACCCAAATGTAAACTTGAGACAAGAACTGGTACTCATTTGGTTATCAAGCCTAATCTGATCTGTGTACCTATATCAAAGGCAGCCATAACTTGTCTCGATGCTGCAGCTCTCACACAGAGTAAAAGTCTGTTGTGAGGTACTTTTCAGTAGACAGTATGTCTGCTAATCTCTCAAACCAGCTCTCTGCCAAACCAGTTGACTTACCTGAAGTTGTATTTTCATGTTCCTCTGTGGTTCATGCATTCTGCAACTACAGCAGTCCCCTGAAAGACCCACTAGACAACCTTGCACTGTTCGAAGTGTTGGCAGAAAAATACAAACCCTCTTTTCTGACCTGATCTAATGGTTGATGTTCTATGCCTTCAACTCAAGGAGGAATAAGACTTTTTTACTGTGAGGAACCTTACATATATGGCTTGAAGCATGTCAGAAGGTTGTTCAGAAACCTGAATTGCTATTTGTAGAGTTGTTGTATACTTCACTTACTCTCTGTTCTTCTCTGACTTTTGAGTTCCTCCTCTATTTTCCTTTCTTTGGCTCTGTTATATAAATATTGGCTTCCCGCCACATTCAGCTATAATGAGCTGCAATATTCATTGATATTGATAAGCCTACAGAGTGAATGCAGGCCACTTGTGTCAGTTAACAAAGCACTTTCATTGAGTCTTTGATCTGATTGGATGTTTTGGCTGCAGTCATCTCTTTAATGGATTCCTTTCACTTGTAAGGAAGATGCTTTTTGAAGAAACAATGATCCCCTGAAACCTTCCCTGCCTGTTCAGCTCACTTGTCACATTGATCGGTCGTACTGAACTACAGATTTTGTCAGGCTGGCACTGAGCAACAACTAAGCATGAATTATTTTTCTGTTTCTGCTGCTGCTAATTTAAAAGTACATGTTTTTTTCATTTTTATTTCTTAGTCGAGTATTAAGTTTTTCAAAGCTTAGTTAAATCTATGTTTTCCTCTGAAGTGTGTGTATACTGTACGTATATTTGTAGTGTTCTTTCTAACACAAACTGAATCATAGCAGTAGGGAGATCACTACCCAGAGAACTCTGATCCATGTTCAAACACCTAGTTGGAGGTCTTAGCTCTCACACTTCATTTCAAAGGAGCAGTCTGATTTTACTGTGAGAGATTTACCTGGGAGTCCTTATCTCTATCCTGTAGCTTCACTGCAGGGAAGTATGCTAGGCAAACAGGATTGACAGTAACTCTCTCTGCTGTCCAAAGTTAAAGATCGCATTCTGGATTATATTTAAGACCTGACACTGAGCATACTGACTCAAGCCAAGATAAATCTGCTAAAGGAGCCTCAAGAAAACCTTTTAGACCTATGAAACAGGAAGATTTGCCACGAACACAGCTCCGAGTAGTCTTCTCTATCTGTAGGGTCCAATGGACGATGCACAGGTTGACAGAGGACAAGAGGAAGCCCGTATTGACACAGTAGGTGACTTAGTCTGTTGTATGTGCATATGCACAGCTGCCACCTTGCCTTTGTGCACTGAGGAATGTCTCTATGCTGGCAGGTGTCAGACATTAAGTAAGATGCTTCCAGGCAAACCTCCCTCCACACTGATGAATGTTTATTTTAGAAATAAGAAGTTATTTTTTATCGCTTTCGTATGGTTTAACCACATAAAAATGACAACAATTTCATTTTTTTAGAACTAGTTTGTGAGGTCTTTATGTAGAATGGTATTTACTTTTCCTGTGTAGTGTTCAATTTTCTTGGCAGTGCTTGAAGGTATTCTGTCAGGATGAAATCATATATCTCTAGAAAAAAAATTTTACTTATAACACTTAACAGCTTAGACTGCTTTGGTTTTTACCATGTATACTGTGCATATAGGGACTGATACAAAACTGTTGACTCCGAAGTGCTTTGGCTCAGCACTGTGCATTTTTCAAGTTCTACCTACCTCATTTACTTTTTCCAGGCTGACTATGGGTATGAGAGAATGCTTTGTTCTGAAGGCTTGTGGCTCCACTGGGGCAACAACTCTAATTCTAGCAGCTTCTCCTGCCATGAGTAGCTGCTTACTAGCTGGTACCACTTTCTGGTCTTCCTAACTAGCACGATTATTATGTGGGCTCCAGTTCTTGTAGCATGAGGACATTTGAAAACTAAGGCAACAGTGCACTGTTGTCCCTGTTGTTACTGGTAACATGTTAATGCCTAGAGGCTCCTGTCAAGCTGAGAGTCCCATTGTGCTAGGCAGTAAAGACAGAGCAAAAGATCATACCTGCTGTAGCACCACAACCTAAGCAGAAAACATAGACAAAGTTCAAGAGAAAAAAAGTATTGTTACGATTTTGCAGACATGAAGTTAAGACACACATGGAAGAGAGTATGATCCAGCCAAGCACTTGGGTCTTCCCACTGGACTCAAAGGTGGTTTTGACATACTTACAGGGTAACCCATGTTTCAGCAGTTCTGGTCTCAGTCACCTCTGGAGTTCAGCAAAGACCCAGCAACAAGGTCCTGCTCACTTGATCCTTCAGTTCTTTACCTGAACTTCTTGGACACAGTATGACATTGGTAATTTTGTTCTGTCACAAGAAAGAAGAAACATTCATTTCTCATTACAATTAAATGTATAGAACTATTTAGAAGTTCATGCTCATGTTGTGTGTTAAGAGCTTTTTTTCTTTTCTTTTTAAACAACTGGAAGTTGAGCACTGTGTTGGTTTGGATGGTTTCACCCTTTTGGCTTGCAGCTTGCAGACAAACACAGCCTGCTCTATCACCCTCCCCCGCCCCAGTCCCATCGCCAAGGAATGAGGGAGAGAATTGGAAGGAAAAGGGCAAGGAAACTCATGGGTTCAAATAAAAACTATTTACTAATTAAAATAAAATGATAGTGATAACAACAGTGATAACAAAATATACAAATGAGTGATGCACAGTGCAATTGCTCACCACCCACTGACCAGTGCCCAGCCTGTGCCAGCCAGTGATCCCAGAGCAGAGACAGACAGTCCCGAAACCAAAACCCTGGCAGACCAAGGCCAAGTGATCCCCAAGAGAATACCCCCGTCTTCCGGTCATCCCATGATGTGATATAATATGAAAAGTCTCATTGGGACATCCAAATGCCAGTTTTGGGTTTTGCTATTCACTACACTTCTCCCTCCCAGTCCTAATGCAGCTGTGAACCAGCCAAACACGGTGGCCTTGAGCTCCAGCAGCAACTAATAACATCAGTACTTTTTTTCAATGTTCTTCTCATAACAAGTCTTGCACTGAAACAAAAACACAGCTTTTCTAACTACTATGAAAATTAACTTTATCCTAGCAAAACCAGGACAAGCACAAATGTCCAGGCTATATTCTAGTTGAATATATGGACCCTCACAAAGCTTGAAGCTCATTAATATATAACATGATAAAATATAATTTAGGGTTTGCAGGCAAGATTTTTGTTAGCTACATCAAGATAATTTCCCTTATTAGAAATAACATGATTAAATTATTTTTTAGAGCATTTTTAACATTTTTAGACTTATATTAATGATACAGAATAATTGTGCTGTGATTGAAATCAAGATATTCAGATTATTTGGCCTTTTTTTGGCAACTGGAGTTTCACAATTGTTCTCTTTCTTTTATTCAATGGAGTGGAAAATATTCACATTTTAAAATATACTGACCAGGATTAATTATGGAAACTGCTTGTAAGTTAAGCACATGCATAAGCAGTGCTTAGTCAAGCCTAATTTATTTAATAAGAATGTTCCAGAAAATTACAGTTTCTTGTTGGCCCTTTAGAAATTAGAATTTTAATTCATAGAATTAATAGTATATTACAGATTATTAGTGTCATTCATAATCTGAACTGGCTGTTAGATTTCATCACTGGTGGTTTTCTGTTCATTATTACTTCACTTTGTTAGTTTACAGTTCCTGGAACTGCAAGAAATTTACTGTTCTGTCTGGTTGGGCTTTTCATGAATTTACGTCCAGCTTTTAGACCATACCCTTAGTATTGTCTATAAGAAAACCTAAAGGAAAATCATTGCCTTGAGCTCTCAGATCAGGTTCAATACTTAGTTTGCCTATCTTCATGTGCATTGTATGTTTCCTTATACTTCACCAACTCTAAAAAAACTACTACAGGTATCATAACATCCTGCTGGAAGCTGGAGAGTGTTCATTTGGAAAGTGAAAAGTTTCTGTGAGCAGTTTTGTATTTGGAATTTGTGATGATACTTGAAATAAGCTGTATTTTGGGACCATCCTCTGCTTCCAATAAATTTCCAGTGGACACTTGTTTTCATTTTTGTGCGTTTGAAAAACTTGCATATATGTGTATTCTAATACATGTATCATTAATATACACGTATCCATTTCAACGTATCCAGTACCATGAACTGCCTTTTCCCTGTTATAGTCCTGTGTATTAGCCATCTCTAAATGTCTCTGTGGCTTTGCATTAATACAGTTTTCCTTCAATCAGTTCAAATACTCAACATGACTTACGTATGTCAGCTATTGCAGAGTTGAAAACCTTTTGAATTCTGTTTTTTATGAAGTACAGTAGCTTAAATATTTTAAAAGTCTAGTTTGTGCTTAAATACATATCCACTACTTAGGTATTTAGGAGGTGGAGACAACAAATAAACTGATAGACCTAGAGTTAGGACAAGTCAGGGGTTTAGGGGCACAGATGTACCTAACTCCTGCTGTAAGAGGCTAAAGAAATACGTTATTTTTCTGTTGCTACATGTTAGTATAGCTTTGGGCACTAGCAGAGGAGAAAGGAGGAATAAAAAGAATGATTTGGACCAAAACCATGCAATCTCTTCACAGCCCCCTGGGAAGCAATGCAGGAAGTACCAAACCAGTGACTTTCAGCTGGGCTACAAACTAGCAAGTATGTAGATTTTTCCTAAAGTCTGTACCTTAACAGCAACCGCAGTCATCTCACAGAGATGTGGGTTCCACTTGCACAAGGTTCCCTTAACTTGATCCTGCAACTATCATATTCACCTTTTTAAGTATAGGATTATTTCCTACTTGAATTTTAATTCTAGTATTGTCAGATGTATGCAGGACATTATGGCATTACTCTTTTTTTGTATGCCATATGCATTGGGAGAGTCATTTCAGTATGGCTAAAACACACAAAAAGAAAAAGAGACAGAGAAATGCACAGATAAGGACCGTATGAAATAAGACAGGAATTATTTCAGTTAGTATCACATAACACTCTACAGTAAGGGTAAAACTGTATTACTACAGAAAAGCAGTATTAAAAAAAAAAAAAAAAAAAAAAAGAGTATTATCTCCAGTACAATAGTACTTGTACAATAGTACAAGTAGTTTAAAAACTAAACTGTAAATTTAATGGGATGATATTAGTTCAAAGTGTTATGAGCACCTTTACCGGTTACAAAATAGTTCTACAGTCCTGTGATTCTATTCTATAAGATTATCACTGATATTCTCTGTGTTTTTTAGGACTTTGAAATTCTGCCAATCATATATATCATTTATGGTTTTGGTTACTTGCACATCTCTACTCCACTTTGCACGTCTCACTTCTTCTCTACATTCATTACTATGTATCTATGAAAGCCCCTAAAAGTCACTGGGGACTATGAAAGTACAAGGGTAAGAGAAAAATTGACCTCATATTTCCTGAGCACCTCTAAGGAATCTCCAGTTTAAAGCAGCTGGAAAGAATTGTGAACAAACTGATGTTATGAGAAGGGCAACAGATGCAACCTGCAACAGATTTCGAACACTGGAAAAATAAATCCTTTACTTTTGCTGAAACACAGCATTTGTTTCTGGAAGAAGAAACAGACACTCTTTTCCGCAGAAGCCAAGATCTCCAAAGAGTTTATGTGGCCTGCTAGCCACCGAGATGTGCACTGCCAACAGAAACATTGTGCATTTATGCCAATAACAAACAATGAGTTGCTGGAGGCAACAGCTATTACCATCACTTGAATAAAAGAAATTCTGGCAACTAACATGTATCAAAATACATTCTGAAATAAGAAAATGCCTTATTTCCAGCACTTACTCAAATATCTTATTTTAGATTGTGACAAAACTGAAGGGTAACTGATATCCACATTAATTCTGACTGACAATTTTATGGGAAAATCCGGGAAGACCTCTCCCCTAACGTCATTCAGATGGAGAAAATACTGCATCTTAGCTTAACTGGCTGCCGGATGTCACTCCTATTCCACTGCTAAATAGCTCCTGGTACACGTATCAGGCTTTAGTGGCCTTCAGTGTATTACAGCCTGGAAAGTGACCATGGCAACTTCTAACTCAGTATGCAAGATGTGTTCTCTGTTAGAAAGGGTTAAACACATTGTTGTCACTGCTACTAGAACAACAAATGCTGTTTAAAAGTGAACTACAGTGTTGTTAGTACCTACAGTGATGCTCAGCACATATTCTGTCCTGTTATAAAATCAGAGCATGTCATCAGCAGATAGAGCACAGAAGGGGAGCAATGTGGCTTTTTAGTCCATCAGCATTATCCTCTAGGGAGGAAAAAATACTTCCTACCTACTTGCTGTTTCGATTTGTTATGGGTGTTACTGAAAGGGTGGGAACAAATGCTCAAAACAACTTTACAAAATAAATAGTAAAGTTAGAATTGTTCTGTGAGTGTAGGATATGAACCTTGAATGATTATTTTCATAATACATTTACTAATATGATACATTTTGAACGTGCTGAGCAGTTTCCATTGACTGCTGACCATAGCCTGTCAGTGTTTTTCATCTTCTTCTTCCACAAATTCTGCTTCATGCTGCTGACATGTTTCATAACTTTCCTTCATTGTCTGCCTCCATCCTGCTTGGAGCCTGAGGGTGTCTTTCTTCATAATCAGTCTCTTTAGTTTCTGCCTGGCTTGGTTTTCTTCAAGGGCAGGTTCTCTGAGCCTTCCTTGTCCTCAATGTTTAATTTACTCCCCCAGCAACCAGTTTCAATAACATCATGCAGGAAAGGAAGCTATTCTTCAGGATTAAAAAAAAATGACGGTATCTGGCTCTCATACTTTCATTTTGGATGTGGGAGTATGTCCAGGTCAGTGTAGTGTTTTGTGTAAAGCTGATGGGAAGACTTTTTTCTTATATTCTCATTCTGAATATAGGATTGTTTTGTGTACACATTTCTGCATATATCAGAGGTGCCTTGTAGTAGTGTAAAAGGGTGGAAGACCTAGTATTTTAAGCAATTTTCTGTATATGGTTGACAGCATTAGGGGTTGTATTTAGTACAGTTCAAACAACAGGAATTTTTTTTTAATATGATGAACACTGAAATCCAGTCATCAACAATCCTGTTGATGCAACATTTACATAGCTAGTACAGAGAATAGCTGGCTCAGTGACAGGTGTTTACCTAGGGGGTAAAGAGGATTTCCTTGCTCTCTATTGCACCTTTCAAGGCCTTAGCATTCCCTACCTCCAAAACAAGGAAAAGTCAGTCAGGAACAACTCAGTTGGATCTTCAGAGGAAATTCATGCTCAGTGACTCACTGATACATTCCTTTAATGGACTTTGTTAACATCTTCAGGTTTTTTGTTAAAGACAGAAAAAAACCCCAGCTAATTAAATCCATTCAGTCTTTAAATAGACCGACTAGGCTCCTGAACACCAAAAACTTTTAATTTAGGACACAAAACTGTTCTGTATTGCAGGAGTCTCGAAGACTTGAAGTCCAGGGGCTTTGGACAAGAACTGAAAATGCAAAGGAACAGTAAATATTATTCTTAACCTCATCCTGCAGCTGCAAGAAGGATGACAGTGATTAGAGAGGGAGAATTACCTTTCATTTACTGCTTCTTCACTCCATCTGTCATTATAGAAAAAAGAAAAATCAAAGTTACTTTATTCTGTGCTTAAGGTTTCTCTTCTGACTCCTTCACAGATGGGAGACTGGGAAATGGAGCACCTGTAGTCTTACCTGTGGTGTTGGATTGCAGACACGAGATGTCTTCTGTTCTCATCTGCTATCAAGAGAGACTAATGAGACCGTGATTCTGGCAGATAAACTGTGCTATAAACCTAAGCCATCCCTTGTGCAAGCCTGTAATCGCTTTGACTGCCCACCCTCCTGGTATCCTACAGAATGGCAAGAGGTAAGAATGTATGTGTAATCTCACTTTATGACTGCTAAAGTAGTAATTACATGCATTATCAATGCATCGTTTTGCTTTTGCCCATTAAGGGGATTAATTAATCATTCTGATGAGCCATCAAAATCTGAAAAAATTTGCCTTTTTGCTCTTTAGAAAATGCATAATTTTCAAAGCTGAATAATTACTATATTTACTTCTAATGCAAAGTTACTGGAAACTCTTAACACCTGGTTATAGATTCCAAACAAAAATATTTCTAATATGATGGTCAGCCTGCAGTGAGGGGATTTGGGTTAGCAATGCCAAGGTTTCTAGGAATACAAAGCTGTAAGGATCAAGGAGGAGATGATCTCTATAGCATGTTGGTTATTCTGTGTTCTCAAATGATAACTTAGTTGAGGACAAGGAACACTCCTCATCCTTCAGAGTCACAAATGAGTGTTAGGCACTTCCCTTTGGGAGATGGATGCCCTATTACATTAACACTGAAAATTGCTGTCTACACAATGGATCTATACAAGGCTGTTACATCTTTGGAAAGCAACCTGAAATTAGTTTATTTGTTGCCATCTGGTTGCAAATGAAAACACTTGTGCAATTCAAAAGAATTAAAGATGCTTCTGTTGGATATAATACTGCATAGGAAGAAAGGATCCTGCCCTGTTGTCAAGAGTAAATGCTGTGTGGTAGAGGTGCAAGCAAAAGGCCAGTTTAAACCTTCACTTCTGCTGAGTGCAGGGGTTCATTCCATCCTGTGAGAAAACTATGAGCACTTGGCCTGGTGCTTATATATGCCTACCCAGTCTCCAGTATCTATAAAATCTTCTCTTTACTTAACAGCCAAGGGGATGTTAATATACTCACCTAATGAAGCTGATAAGTCTGTGAAGTTGTACTTCATGGGAGAGCTCTGGGTTTGGGCAGCCATGCCAGTAACAAAAATTTATGCCAGCCTGATGTGCTATCAAAGCTAGATAACTAGCCTATGCCATTAGTCCTACATTTAAAACAATTCAGTGATATTTCATGCTTTAATTTGTCTACTGATATTCACATACACATATTTGCTTAGTTGCACTTTTGAATATTTCTAGGCCATGGTCATACTTAAATGCTGTATTTGTAAGTAGCAAATGGTATTCTACTAGCACATAAAATAATAAATTCAAGCATTTCAAAGTTAGGATATGCTTGAAGGAGTGCCTAGGCTTGTTAAAATCCTATAATTAACCACAGTCCTTAAAGAAAGAAATTTTCTGTGAGTTTGTTTGAACAGTCAGAGGAGACGTACATGACAGCATGCTGAAACACTGACTTTTTGCTAACAATGACAATTATCTACAGGTCACCCTAGAATGGTACTGAAATAGTTTTCACTAGAGCAGTTTACAAACAGATTTGTTTCAAGATTTGAACATCTCCCTCAACAGTGTAAACACATGTATTTCCTCCTGTCTAAAGTAATGTTATAGCCATATTTGTACTGCTCAGGGGGTCTCAAATATGCTGTGTTTTTGACAGGTGTAGCAGTTCCTAGGGAGGAAGGAGCTTGATTAAATACAAAGGCTTTAACAAGCGTATTAATCAGAAATTAAATCAAACTGCTCAGTTCATACCTTTTGTGTTAGCTGCTGCCTTCTCTGGGCTGGGTAGAGAAAGAACCTGTGCTGCAATTCATTGCTGCAGCTTAATGGGGGTCATGTTATAGCACTTCTTCTCTTACTTACAGGCTGGCCAGCTGTGTATGTAGCTCCTCACTACATGGGCACTGAATATTTCCTGTGCTTGCCTTTCACCAGGAGAAAACAGCATAAAAAATGTGCTTCTCTACCTACCGTCTCCTGCTTCTGTTTAGATGAGAATAGTGCAAGGAAAAAAAACCTAATCTATCACAATTATTTTCCATTCTCTCATTTCTTTAAGACATCTATCTTCCCTCTTTGCACAACCAACCCCTGTGCAGTTATTTCCTCCCTTTAGGAAAGCCAGGCTCACAGTTCAGTCTCATGCAGGTTTCCCATGGATGACCGCTATGTGAAAACCTGCACCATCAGGCCAGTGCATTGTACTTGGGGATTATTACAGCTGTTGGCTTATGGGATGTGTGAGGGAAAAGACCATTTGGACACGATGTGAGCAGCTGAGACTTCTTCTGGGGGTGAGCTCCAGCCATGCAGCAGAGCTGCCATGGAGTCTTCCAACAGAAGTCATCCTGCACGAGAATTTCTTTCTTTGCATTCAGGGACTCACAACACCTTTCCTCTCGCCAAATCCCTAAAAGGGTTCCCCACACATGGGGAGATGGGAGGCCCTGCAGGAAAGTGTTTTCCTTAAACTAAGGAAGGCCCATTAAAGCTTCACCAACACTAAACGGTAACATCTGTTCTCCACACAGCCTGGTTTGAAGCCATTTCTTTGGTCTCATGTGTGGAGTTTGTTGTGCTTTCCAGAGCACTCTCTCACAATAGTTTCAAGCAAACCAACAAATAAAATATTTAAACTGAAACGAGCAATGTTTTCTTTTCTAGAGCCTTTCATGCTTATTAAGGAAGGGTTGTCTGAATTAAATGCTGTTAGAAGCCCCATTGTTCCTGGCAGATAAACACATGATAATTATCAGTGTTGTAGCATTCCAGGAGACTTTTTTAAATGTCTCTTTACAAATTCAAGACTATTTATTTTTAAATATCTCTGTTTCTTAACTAAATCCATTAGGATGTTTATCGTGCTTTCATTAGTGTGCTTCTGGACGAAAGTGGATATGAGCTTTCATTTTTACAAGGCTATATAAATATCTAATCTGCAGACCTCAAATGGGAGACATCCATTAGTAAATCTTCATCCTCCTTTGTTTTATGACTGAATAAGCAGCATAGTCTCAGTCTCAGAATTCTTTTTTAGCTGCTCAGTGCTATCCTTGCTCCAAAGACAATGGCTTGACAACAGAGTCAGCATGGGAAAACTGGTAGCATTTTCAAATATTTTCCTAGCTATTTTTTCTCTATATTGTAGAAAAGTCTTTTCTAAATCTTCAAGTGGCAGATCTTAGAATGCAGCTGAAAGACCTGCTGAGAGAAAAATGTTTGCTCCCTTTGCAAATGCTTTATCTCACTGTGGAATGAGAGCGGAATTAATCTTTGAGAGGAAGGACCACCATTTTGAGCAGAGGGCAGTGCAAAATTAAGCCACGTGGGAGAGATGGGGAGTAGGACAGCCCTTTCCTCAACTGCCCCTGTACACAGGACCAACTATAAAGTTACATTCAGCTGCTGCCCCAAACCAATAACAGTTATGATGCTGAGCAACAGTCACCTAGCAATTTTTTCATTAATAAGTGCATTTTTTCCACAAGTTTGAGAAGAGATCAGCTTCCCTGCCTCCCAAACAATGAAAATTATGATTTTGCCTGAATCCTGTGCATTGTATGCATTTGCATAGATGCTCATATTCATGTGCTGAGGCAGAGAGACGGCACACTTTCCCTTTCTGCTTTCAACGTTGACCATTGATTCTCTGTCTTAATTATCATTTACAGATTGCTGTATGAGCAGAATAGATACCAAAGCAATGAATGCTGTGGGAGAGGCCAAGGCCACACTTCCACCAGCAGTTTAGGATGACATATGCCAGCACTGCTACCAAAGGAGAAAATAGCTGCTGTGGGGATGTCTTTCTTGCCCTTATAACACCCACTCCCTTATATCTCCAGAAGTGCTGTGCAATCACTCAGTGGTCCTGGTTAAAGCTAGACATAAATACAATTACCTTTAGCCTAGATTAATTTTCCTTTCTGGTTCACTGTGGAGCCACACAATATATACCAGCATATGGGAAAAGGCAGCACAAACCCAGGAATGACTGGCTGGCAGAATTTGGTGTATAAGTTGTCTTCTTTGGTGTCAGCCTTGCCTCATGTTTGCTTAAGATAATTGTTCAACTGGGCATAATCAGGCTGCAATGTGAGGAGGTGCCACTTTGGAAGCTGGTACCCTGGCAAAGTCCCAGATTCCCTGTAAAGGAAAATTGGAGGATATCAGGTTTGGCTCTGCTCAGAAACTGTGGGGATCAGGAATATCAGGAGACATAGTGCAAATGACCACACTGTACCTACTTGGGTGGGTGAGGTGAAACCGCCCTGTGACGTAAGCACTTTTCTCTGTTGTAACAATGCTGTGAGATCTTTCTGAACAGCAGAGATAGTATGTTTATTCAGGTAGGATAAGTCAAAATGAGCATCTTCTAAAAAATATTGTTTCATATTGCCTGTAAATATAAGCAGATTTTGCTGTCATTGATTACCCTCTTTCTTGGAAAAATGTGAGTGCTGGAATCTTCCACTAGAGAAAAATCAGCAAAGATCCCAGGATAGTGACGGCTCCAGAGATGAAATACAGGTACAGGCATAGCTTCAGTGCAGTAATCCGGGACTGTCCTAGAAGAGCATTCCTGCAGACAAGGAGGAATCTCATTACTATGTTTAGCTCCCTCCGGCATTTAGCAATACAGTTTGGTGTTGAATAGTAAGTTGTTTTTCACAGAACAAAGCTATGTAAATGACTGAAGGGCAAGAAACAAGAAAATATCTATTTTGTTGTACTCTTTTATCTGGTAGTGATGGAAGGGCAGGGACACTTCCTGGGATTTGATTGACTGACAGAAGGAACATGCTTTTGCTGTATGCATACAGTGCCTAACTAATTTTGGCTCTGGTATATGATGACAGTCCTTAGGCAATCTTGAAATAATACTTTTAATCATGTTTTTCTTGATTTTCTCTCTCCTCAGGAGTGAATTGTCCTCAAATGAAAGGTTGATAAATGTTTTCTTTTGTTGAAAACTAAAGTATCGTTTTACTTGTTTAATTTTTTGAAAGGCTTTGAGCTTTGTAGCATTCTAAGACAAAAGCTATTTTTACTCACTAGAGAGCAAGCCAAACTAAATACAGTAATGTTATTCTGCACTTCCTTTCTGTCTTTCAAGGAAAATGTATATCCTAAATAATCAGGCTAGTATTAAAGTTTATGCAGTTCTGTCTAAGAGAGAAGGGCCTTTCTGAACTGCAACATTTTCTAAAACAGTCCTTTTTTAACTGCTTGGGTATAAGTTTTAATACTTCTTCATATGGTTTTCTGCTTCTCAGGAATAATTCCCATGTTGCAAGTTATAAGCAACTGCTACTCATTTCAGTGTAGTGCAAGCTCCCCCTTCTTCTTTGCTAGGAGAAGGGAGAAAAAGAGTTGAGTTGGCTGGACTGAGCAGAAGAACTGGGAGCCTATTACCAGCTTCAGGGAAAAAAACATCCTCAGGAAAAAGGCCAAACAACCAAGTTTACAAAAAAGATTCAGGAAAGCTGTTAAATCTACTTGTTCAAAATTTCCTGCGCTGCTTGGGTAGAAAATGGATACAGAGAGAGTTATTTACATTAAAGAGAGAGGGGAGGTGGGTTCTCTGGATATCAATCATCCTAGTTCACTTTGACTCAAATAAACCTTCCTTTTTACCTTTTGGAAAGAGTACACACTGCTGTCATGAGAGCCATAAATATATGTCCTGGTTCTTAGCTGAAATAGAGCTGGGTTTCTTTTCTTTTCTTTTTCTTTCTCAGTAGCTAGAATTGTGCTGTATTTTGCTTCTCTATTATTAAACTGTTCTTATCTCAACCTACAAGCCTCCTTATCCTTGCCCCCCAATCCTCTCCCCTGTCCCCTGGGGGTGGGGGGGAAGTGGGTGAGGGTGAACGGCTGTGTTGGCTGCTGGCCAAGGGCTAGCCCAGGGAAACTGTCACAGTAATTTTTGCAAAAGTCTCAGTAGCTGCAGATACTGTGGCCGCTTCGAGGCCCATGACAAGAATTGTAGCTCCAGGCAGAGCAGACAACTGTTTGATTTTCTCAGTGTCTATGGCAGCTATGCCAAAAGCCCACCGGTACCCTTTTGGGTCCTTAAAATACCCTTTCCTGAGGAAATCTATGCCAAGAATGCACGGAGCACCCAGGTCAGTCACAATGGGGTGCTTTTGCCATTTCCTCCCAGTTAGGCTTATTTCAGCCTCAAGTACAGTCAACTGGACTTGTGCAAGGCATTGACACCGTCCCACATGACATCCTTGTCT
>NW_010339169.1:0-28826 GCF_000700745.2 Antrostomus carolinensis
ACCTGGGGTTGTTCCTGCCCAGATGCAAGATGTATTAGTATACATGCAAGTTTATTAGAAAACTTAAAGCAAGAGCATGCATATGAAAGTATCAAATGAGCAGTTTTTAGGTGGCTGCCTTTCTGGCATATACAGATAATCTCCTAGGTCTTCTCTACTTCATTTCTATAGCATTAGCTAGATTGAAAGAAAGAAGCAAGAAATGAACTTTTTTCAAACATTACAATGATAGCTGGATTAAAAACTTTCAACTTTGGGCTACTGAAAAGGCAAGATTTTGAGAATGGGTCTCAGAACAATACCAGTCCTTTGCTCTACAGTATATTTAACTTCATTTTCTAATTTATGGCAACAGGAGTCAGTCTGAAAAAAATACTATGTTTTGTATAATCTTGAGGTACAAATCAATCTGATTGAGTCTAGTCTATTATTACTACTTCTGTAGTGAGAAAAACATCTCATCATGATTTTAAAACATATTACTTGAACCAAGTCCTAGAATTCTTAAGCTTTTTCTTTTAGACTTTTCACTACTAAGTGATTAGACAGGTTGGTAAAAGGAATCTGACAGAGAGCGGATTAGATGACCTACCTCAAGAGTCAAAAAAACAAAAACAAACCCCACAATAACAGCAAAATCCCCCAAATCTACCCTCCTTCCCTCTATACCCTCGAAACAAAAGTTGAAGACTCCTCACTAATTTTGAACGTTTGGTTCTGTGCCCCAACTCTGGCAGACAGAGGCTGGAAAGTATTTTAATTCATGGCACACAAAAGAACACAAAATCTGTCCAGTGAAAGTGGATGTAAAGCACTACTTTCACGCAGCCCCCAACACATTGCATAGGTCAACAAACAGGAGAAGAGACAGCGGAACCAGCTGTACTATGTGTCTATGCAATCACACTGGTGACTGGCAAGGAGTATCTAGGACAGCTTCACTTCCTTTAGTATTACAGATCCCCAGAACAGGTCCTCCCAAATCAGAACACTCACATCTACATCTGGTCTCTTTAGCAGGTCTTCCACTTTAGCAACATCTCCATTGGCAGCAGCTTTAACCAATTCTTCATTGAGATCTCCAGATTCTTGGGTTTCAAATAATTTCTTCAATAGCTGGGACAATCTCTCTGCAATTACAAACAAATGACAATTAAGGTTACAATTCTAATCCCACAAGAACAGAAAAATAACAGCTAAACTTGTCAGATTTCTAAAGGCATGCACACAGTAATACACAAACCACCGTAAAATGGCAGCTGTAAATTATTATTCAGTTCTGAGTAAGTGCTGCACCCCAATGCCCTCTAGATAGTTGAGACTGTCACATCAGACACTTTAAAACAAAGCTGACTGAGTCACAAATAGCTTGTGTAACACAAAATATAGAAAGGTAGGGAGGAGGTAAAAATATGAATGTATGTATTGATACAACAGGCTGCTTAAGTCTTCTAGCTTAAGAGTATATCCTGCCCTCTATGATTTGAAACACTAAGTCATATTACTCTTCTAACTAGTTCTATGGCCACTGTGACTTTATCTTTATTGCAGAAAACTCACTGAATCTATACCTCCCCAGGAAAAAGTCTAGAAAACTATGTAGAAAGTTTTCTTGGCATTAAAGCAAATATGTGAAAAGGAAAAAACCAACCAGCTATGACCAAAAAGAGGAAAAACATTCTAGTTTAATTGATCTGTGAAATAGTCAACACGTCCCTTCCAATCCCTAACATTCTGTGATTCTGTGTGAACAAAGAACACATTGGATATGAGAGGAAGTTCAACAGAACTCAAATATGATTACATTACATAGACACACACCCAAAAAAAAAAAATCCCACTGTAATTATTCAAAGGATGTCTGACTAAATTTTGAGATAGAAACTTTAAGGAAAGAGTATTATCCCAAGTAACTGCTTGCAACAGATCCCTTGCTTATGCTTGCTATCCCACACCATCTATTAAACAAGAAGTATGCTTCTTGCTACAGCCAGTAACACTCTCTTCATGTCTTAATTTCTATTCCAATCTAATGTCCCTTCCAATCATTTAAATTTTCAAGTCCTTGGAGCATATCTCCAAAGACATGACTGCACTATGGCAACACAGAAACCAAAATTCAATTTGGAGTTTTTGCAGCTTATCAAGATAGCAACAACCAACATCTCCATACCAACTGCAAGCTTTTTCTTGTATCTTTCTCAAAGGTGTAACATGAATTAACCAAACCCCAAGTCTGAGTATTATTAACCTTGCATACAAACTACATACTAGTACTTATTAACAATTTTTTAATTAACACACATACTTGTCATACATACATCACTGATTATTCTTCAAACTTACCACCAGATGCATTACTTATAGCAGATCCTGCTGATGCCACCTTCGAGACAGCTGCTGGATTATACGTCCAAGATGTCCCACAAACCTCTACTTTTAAGTCACTGTCTGAATAGATCTGCTGGACCCGACCAACTTTACCTAAAGTCTGCATTAAAGAAAACATCAGATAAAAATAATACTAAAAGTAAAATATTTAGAAATCTGAATGTTTTATTATAAGTCACAAATGTTACGAAGTCCATTGTTTAATAGCACAGTCATTAATACCTTTAGCTAAGTTTCATCGGGCTAAGCAGATTACTACATCTGAGCAAGTATTACATTATGTTTGATGAAATGCACTTTCTTGAATTTAGAAGAAAATCACTTTGACTCCCACAACTTCAAGGTATTGCCAGTCATAACTAGAAATATTACACAAGTTTACCATTCTGTGAATCCAAACATACAACTACTTACTGGAAGCATTGCTTCAGCCCACTCTCCATGGCCTCTCTGAAGAAGCTTGATTCGCTCTAAGTCGTAACATACTTGAACAAGGTCACCCACTTGAAATTGAGAGGTACCTCCTTCTGCACCTTGAGCAGCATCTCCACTTCGGACAACGTTGGCTTTGGTGAGAACAGCTGGATTAAATGTCCATCTAGACAATGAATCATTTAAAGTACATTTTTAACATGCAAAGTGAAATATATGTTTAAAAATTATCTGTTGGACAAGATTCTGCTTGCATGCTTACAAACTTTTTGCAATTGGATACTAAGGGATATTTGCTGTTAACCATTTTTTGTCCATAAGTTTGTCTGTGGCTCATTAGTTGAGTATTTCCAGGGTAATCTTCAGAGATGTACATTTGTAAAAGCAACGAAGAAATATCCTGCCTAAGGGGAAGCAAGCTGACAGCAATATAACAGTCCTGAAAGTAGCTATACAGTTTTATTTTTCCAGGGAAAGGAGACAACCCTGACTGAAAAGGGGAATATCCAAGCTGTCTCACAAAGGATTGGACTGTCAGGAAACAATGTGAGAAGAACACAGAATTTTGTCCCCTTTCCCCTAGGTCAAAAGCTGCAATGTTCAGTTGTAAAAATACTCTTCAATTAAATGGATATCCTAGATACACCTCAATTTTTAACCAAACTATCCTAATTTGCACTATAAATTTTACTGGTTTAGAGGCATTTAGATAATTTTATGCTGAGTTATATTCTAATATACAATATGGTGATATTTCCTTTATGTGCCATTTGGTCTGGGGTTGACTTTCATTCAGCTATCTGATCTAGCTGAGAAGCAACAGGTAGTGTCTATAAAGGACAAAGTCAGAGAGCAAACGACAAGACAGAGCAGCTCTTTTCACAGGTTCTGCAGTCAGGACTGTCAAAAGAAGAGCCACTTGCATCCCTCCAGCTTGAGTTAGTTGGGAAAACAGTTTTGTTTTGCATTACTTGCAATATTAGCAAACAGTATCTTGACATAAAGCCTGAATAATGCACTGCTAATCCTTTCCGGACAAACTGAACAGGTCAGTCTCCAGATACAACTGAAATTATATTCCATTCATCAGCTGCTTTTTAAAGATGAGCCAAATACTTAAGAGCAAGACAACACAAAACCTTGTGGATATATCAGCTCAGATCCATCTGTAGTGCTGTGTTTGAATCCTGTTAGCATGGACGCAGCTCAAACTTCAAACCTAAACTAAACTGCTTGCAGGGAGTGGTTTTGGCAACAGCTTCCCTAACACTTTGGTCCATATTTACATAAAGCAACATTCCTTTGAATAATAAAACACTAGACACAGATCATGCCAAGGTCACTCAATATTAAACAAGATCCCCAACATAAAAACTTTGTCACCTGTCCTCTTAATCCATTTTCCTGATTTGTCATCAGATACTTTGTAATTCAAAAAGAAATTACTGCTTAAAACACTACAATCTGGAAATAAGACAGTCCTTAATGTCATTCCTAATTTTGGACTCAAATTTTCACCAAGAGAGGTAACAAACTTCCTTTTCACACTAAAGCATCTTCAAAGTAAGTCCTCTTTACACATTCTAGAAGGAATATAAAAAATCTCAAGGAAATCTTCATAGACACAAAAGGAGAACAGAAAGTTTCTGCCAACAAGCGATCACGAGAGTTGAAGGCAAAGGAAGTTTGTGAGTATCAGTGTTGAAGGCTATATAACAAACCTGTTTCCACTTGGATATTGTACTACAATGTCATGATCCTCATCAATGCCACAAACTGTTCCAGTTGTTGTTAAAGTTTCAAACATGCCATCGGTCCATCCTCCATGACCATGCTGCAAAGACTGTACAATTTCCAAATCAAGGTCAATGTTTACAAGGTCACCTATTTGCAGCCCGCCAGGGTTTCTGTTACCATTTTGCTCACCTGAAATGGAATAAGAAGAGAATGACCACATGACCACAGTAGTTTTCCAGGCAATTTAAAGAACGGAAGTTAATTTCTGAAACTCGATGTCTCTACAACTGTAGTGGCCAACGAGTAAAAGGGAGTGAACAGGTAAAAAAAGAACTCTAAGCCTCTGGCTATGGAACTGTGTGTTTCTTGTTGAGTTTTCAAGGCAAATAACAATGACTGGCAAATGCTAAATACTTGTGACTGGCTCCACTATGGGCTCTAACTGGGATCATATGGTAACAGCTATCATATGGTGTCAGACGTAAAAGCCCAGACAGTTTTCAGAGAGTCATGCACAAAGTGCCATCTATCTCTGAACTGAACCTCTCAAATCACTTAAGGTGACCTTAGGGCCACTACCATTTGTTTTTATGCCCTTTGCCACTACTGAAATTTTTCCACTATGAAATTTGCCTTATTTGCAATGACAGCACACTGCTCTATCATTCAATTTGGTATTCAGTGCAACACCCAAGTCTCCCTCAGCAAGGCTCCTCACTCAGGCATTCACAATTGCCAGTCTGAGAATTCCTGGTACATAAGCTGATTTCAACTAGAGTGCAAAACTGCACTTCTGATTGAACTCCACGAGGTCTCTATTCACCAAATCCTTCACTTCCTCCAGACTCTTCTAAATAAAGCTCTGCTTTCAACCAAACCCCTCTACCAACTTGCTATCACCTGCAAATTGTCTGGGATTTTATTCTGCTTCATAACTAACGTCACTGATGTGGTACTGAACAAAATCGGTCCCAGTATTTTGTCCCAACTACATACTACTCCATATTAATTAGGCCCCTACAGGATTATTTGCACTCTACTTCTAATATTGCACAGCTTCAAAAATAACTTCTAATGCTTTTAATGCAAGCATACATTTAAATTCACAACATGAACGTATCTGTGAACTACACTGAGAAGACAAATAAAAGGGACAGATGTTCTAACAAAGAGTAAGACTGAGAAGATGGAGCATAATGTGGCAAGAATGATGAACCGAGTTCATCATCATCCCTTAAGAGCAACTTAATATAGTGGAAGGGGAAGAATTTGAGAAAAAGTCTCCTGCTATCTTTACTGATTAATATTCATGTACTCAAATACTGTATCACCCTAAAAGTAAGCTACACACAGAAAATACAGATCTGTACTTTTACAGAACAAATCAAAATGAATAAAGGGCATGCATGTTGTAGATGCCCCCTCCCTGGAAGTGTTTAAGGCCAGGCTGGATGAGGCTTTGAGCAACCTGGTCTAGTGGAAGGTGTCCCTGCTGATGGCAGGGAGGTTGGAACTGGATGACCTTTAAGGTCCCTTCCAATCCAAACCATTCTATGATAAGAATCTAAGTTTACCTCTCTGATAAAGAACCAGTAAGATCCTATTACTACTTCTCTATTTTTATTCACGTCAGACTAAAATGACAAAATTAATTTTAAGTACAGAAGCAAGATACAAAAATCAGAGTGCCTTAGCTTTTTACTTTCAAACAATTGATCTACTTGATAACTAGCTAAGTGGCTTTTTGTACAACTGTTTTTTCCCTAAAAAAACACGGATTTTCACCAATGCTGTCAATAAAAGAATTGTGCTTTTTAGGTCACACTTCAAGTACTTGTGCAAGGAATTAGATTAAGACTAGTAAACAGGGAATTCTCATCACTTTAGAAGAGCGAAAAAAGCAGGTTTTTGTTTTTTTATGCATTGAAGTATAAACGAAACTCAAGAAGTAAAATTTTCCTGTAGTTTCCAGTTTTATGACTAGGTGTTTTCCTAAGGAAATACACATTAATAATTAAAAAATTTGTGCCAAACAATCTATAAACTTTATCTCAACTTGCCCATATTTCAAAATCCAAACCACCTGGCAATTATTTTTTATAATATATTCTGCACATGTCTACAGCCCAGCTAAGACACTAGAGGAGTAAGTCAGTGCTATAGCTGATATGGAAAACCTCAACCAAGATTTCACAACATATACTAGTATTAGTATAAAATAACAGGTTAAATTATGTGTTCGAATGACTCCTGTTTATGGCCATGTATATGCTACTTCATGGAATGTCTATGAATATTTAAGACATTCTTATGAGAATGCAAAGCTGTGTTTGGCTCTTTAGAAATACAGCACACAAGATCTGTGCATCTATTTGTTAGCCAACACTGAACAGCTCCCTTGCCATCCACTTGGCACAGAGATACCAAATACATTTAGAAAACATTATGTAGAATTTATTATTAATGCATAGATATGCTACCATTTACATTTCACTAGTAAGGACAGTCCTTTTAGAGGACATTTAAAGAGAAATCCAGACTAAGTATAATTAAGACACATCAAGATAAATTCACTTTATCTTCCACTCACCTAAAACAGGACAATGGTCCCTGTAGAAAGAGCCTCCTTTTGCATCTTGGACGCATTTCAGGTCAGACTACGGAGAGAGATTGAGACAACTTTAGTCCTCGCTATCTGAGTCTCCAGGTTAACATAAGTCAGTGAAACTAGAACTGAAACACGGTCAACTAAGAAAGGCTGAAAATTATGTGTACAAAAAACATGCCCCATGAATTTGCTACCGATACTTATAATCTCAAATGCTTTCCAATCTATCAGCCTTTACATTCTCGAGATTTTAATAACCTTTACCAATATAAAAGGCTATAAAGGATGAGATATTTTTAACTCAAAGGAGGGTATTAAAATAACACAAAGCTCCTCTGCATTGTTCTATAAAGTTATCTTTCCATGTAAAAAACACAAGCAAGGAAAGAAAAAAAAATAAAAATCTGCAGACAGTGCTCAAGGCCACAGCCTTTCTTGTACCAATCATTTAATGCCTGCCAGTGCTTCCCTCTCTTCCCAACTCCTTTTGACAGATACTCGTTTAACTTCAGAGAAGAAAATCTGGTACTCAAAATTTCCAGTTAAGAATATACAGGATATTGCTTTCAAAAAAACCCCAAACCACTATGCTGAGATAAACATGATCTTTTGATCAGCCAGCAGAGTTCCTATAGTTCTCCTTTTCTCTATTTTTTTTCCTGTGTAACCCTTAAATCCAAATGGCTACCATCTGCCATGGCTCCTTATACAACAATTCTCACTGAACAAAGAGTATTTTGTGTGCATGATGAGTTCGGAAGCAGATAGGAAACTGCAAGATGTGTCAGAATATTCTATGGGATGGGGGAGGAAATAGAGGACAGGTGGTGATGATTATGATATAATCAACCAGAACTAAACAAATAGTTTAACAATTATTTTTCCCACACCCGAGGTTTATTGACAGACTGTGCTCCTGCAAAAGGATTAAAATGAACACTCTCAAGTCTTCCAAATCATCGAGGCCTTGACAAACACAATACTCTACCCTCAGCAACCTGCAACTGCTAAGCAGCCAAAAACAATACAGAATTCAGTGTATATATCCTGATCTACAAAGAATGTACCAGCACTTTTTGAAAAAGATATGAAAACAGCCAGATGAAAATAATGAGATTTAGCTGCTCTTCATATCCTATGAGAAATCAGAGAAAGAGAGTTTGTTCAGCCCAGCAGCAGCAGGCCTGCGACAAAATGCTGCCACCCGTTGGGCTGCTGCCACCCAGGCGCTGCCTTTAACTCATCCCAAAACAAAGGGGCTGCACTGACCATCCCAGATGGCAAGCTGATTAATTCCCCCAGACCAACAGAGATTTAATGTGCCCGGGAGCACTTGGGCTCACCCACTGAATACAAACTTCGTGTCATGCAACCATCATCTGTCTGTGCAGGAGTCAAGAAGGGGTACACATTCTTCAGAGTGTTAAGAATAGATCAGGAGAGGGTCCTAAATGGTTCTTCTCCAAGCCAGGCAAAAGCTGGGCGAAAGATCGCTTGTGTTACAGCAGGTGTTAATATACACAGCAGAATGATGGCTAAAAGCTAGCAGAATATAAGTAAAAGGCTAATTACTATCTTGCAGCAGGAATTATTAGGAAGCAGGTTAAGATACCTTAAATTTCACAGGAGAAGAAGACCCAGAAATCTACAAATCTGCTCTCTTTTTTTTCACCCTGCCTGTACCTTGCCTTACACATAGTTTATTTCTGGAGCATAATATACTTGGTTGTAAAACTAAGTGGTAGCTTGATGTCGAATCTCAGCTTCACATCTATCTTCCTTTTACTTACACGATGAAGTCAATATTAGATCACTAAGGAGTAAAACAAGTATTCCAAAAGCAAAGTAACATTTTTATTTTATTCACAAAAGCCTTCACCAAAAAACTGAGGACTCAAAATGCACAGAAAGATGAGGCACTTGACAGAGATTAAGACACTAAGAAACTAACTCGTATACAATGCATACACAGCAGAGTTCCTTCAGCAATTTTGCAAACAGAACTACTAATAAAAGTAACATCAACATGACAAAGGCCTGCAACTGCTTTAAAAAACATAATCAAACCCAAAAAAGATCCTGGAGTTTTAAGACAGAAAACTCTACTTAGTTGTACTTCAGTACCATAAAAGCTGGGTAAGCAGCTGTAATTCTACTAGCACTCAGCTACTATATTTATCAGGAAAGGAAAACAAGCTTTCTTCTGCCCAAGTAGTTTAAGTAAAAAAATTGGGGGTGGTGTTAAGCTCCCCTGGGGACTGTGTGGCAAGAGGCCCCTCTAGTGAGGACGGAACACAAGCACAGTGGAAGCCTGGCCACACCAGGCTGCCAGGGCACTGCTGCTGCCAGCTCTCCCGCTCGCTTGGCCAGATCTGCTGTACCGCACTTCCGAGATCCCCACTGGGATTTTTACAAGAGATGAGAGTCTCCCTGAGCCTTGTAAACAGATTGAAACAGCGGATCATTTGGGAATGAGACGTACAAGAGTAAAAGGGAATGTACCAAAACACAAGGGATGTTAAAATGCAAGGTTTAGACTCACACTGACACTGTGCGCAGAAAAAGTAGTAACTGTGAGGTTGGGTGTAAATATGTGGCAGAGACAAATGTGGAAAGATGAAAACAAAACATAAGCTTTTATACACTAACTCGATGGAGAAATCATTCAATGATCCTGGAAGAGGATTCTTTGAAGAAACAGAAAAACAAGCTATAGATTCTGTGGAATTTGTGTATAGTTAAAGAGATGGAAGCCCCAGTTAGGCAGGAAATAATTATAATGAAAACTCAAGGAACAGCAGGAGCACAAACCATTGCACAGCAGGACTTTCAGACCCACAGCAACAGCTGATGCACACGAGCAGTGAGTAATAATGATTTTTGCCTACAATGGAGAACTTTGGTCTTCTAGCATCTACCTTCTGACATGCTGAAAAACTCTCTGCATTCCAGCTGTATGTGACTGGATTACACAAAGATCATGATCTGCTGAAACAAATGGAAAATACAGAAAATGTAACAGTTTACTCTGACTTACCATCCAATCACACCACTGCAAAAACAGCAGCAATTTCATCATCACAAAAATTTCAGGGAATGAAAAAAAAAAAATGTACATTACAGCAATGTCCACAGTGCTGGCAGATGGTATAAAAGCACCATCATCCCTGACCTTGAAGAGGAAAACAAGGTAAAAGAAGCAGCTGCCTACTGGAATAACTTAATAGTTATTCCAATCAATACGGAATGTCATCCATCAAAACCAGGGAAAGGAGTCTACAGACTTGATAAGGAAACTAGGTGTGCTGCTAAGAAAAAGAAGAATGTCTGATCCAGAGATGCACTGAAAAAGCATCTAACACCAGCAGTAAATACCAGGAGAGAAATTAACACTGATCTTACCAATATATCAGCAGAAATGGTGCCACAACTGCAGGTGCTTGAGGTAGCAATGAATACACCCTTCAAAGGTCATTTTAACTCTCTAAACTCACAACAGCTTTTGGCACAGAAGGAAGCCCTTACAGGGCAAATGGAGAAAGCTCAGCACATGCTGCTTTGTCACCTGGTTAAGACAACAAGGAACTGGATAAAACCTTAAGTTTTAGCTAAAAGTTTATAAAAAATGCTGTATTTCAAATTTAATGAACTCAAATCATGCTCAGTTTCAAGAAACTGAGAAAAGAGAAAGCAATAAAAGAAAAAAGTAGAAGATGGTAGAGAAAATGACTGAAATTATACAGGTGTGAGGTATAAAAACAATAGCAACAGCTTCTTACAGAAGAAATTGGACTTCAGGCAAAACCTACCAATTACAGAAGAAATTGGACTTCAGGCAAAACCTGAGGAAACAGCTTATAACCTTACTGTCTATTGATTATAGGCAGTCATAAAAACTTTCCATGTGTAACTTTTTTTTTTTTTTAAGGAGGATAATTTTAAAGTCTTCTTTGTGAGTTAATACTGTAAATAACAAAATTGGAAAAGCATCAGTAGCTACATTTCTGCTTAACAGAAATATCTTTCTAAGCAAGGCAGCTATGGAGAGATGATAAATTTCGCTTGGTTGAGACTACAGCAGAAATGTAGAGAAATAAGACCACATAAACAAGAAGCAAAACAAAGTCTGCTGACAAATGCAAATAAATGCACAAGGTATACATAGATGTCTCCTTCCTCTCTGGATTCCAAAGCACTGAACCACCTAACTTCGGCTACACCATGAGTAATGAAATAAAAAACACCTGCTGCATGTGGAAACATCACTAGAATTCCTGTTTCTGTGTTTTAATTAAGTTTTGATTGGCACATAGAAGCAATAGAAGGACACTAAACTACAAAAATAATGAAAATTCTTGTTGCTCCTTCCCAAGCCCCTCATTTTGAACATAATGGGGACAAGACAAAGGACTAGAGAGCTGAAGATCTGACTTATATTACAGATCTGACAGTTGTAACTGCACCAGGAAGCATATTTCTGTGTATTTTATAACACTCACCTGCAATGTCTAGTATGCCAAGACATTTACTTTGTTTCTATTAAAAAAAAGTGCTAATAAGTCATTCTTAAAGTCCTCTAGAGTAATTTCAAGTAATATCTTTAAGGGTGTCCCCCAAATAAATGTTTATCAACAGACATTAGACGTCAATCAGGATAAGAAAGTTTAAAGTAACGTTGAAAATATAAGGGATCTTCCCAATTTCCCTTATGCACTCAACTATTCAGAATTCATGGGGAAAAAGTACACAAACACAGATGGCTTAGAGATTACTATGACAATGATGGATGATAACTACAGTTACTTCTTTCAGAGGCTACAGAGATGAAAGGAAGATCCTCCATAATGAAAAACAAGAAGAGGAGGTTAATCACAGCAAAAAAGGCAAGAGCAAAGAAATCTGGTAGCACAAAACTGATTTCTAAATTATGAAACTGATTTAGGGCACTCCTGCTGATGGAACTATTTTCTTAAGTTTTTATAGCACAATCATTCTATTAGTAAGTAGCAGAATATAATGTTTATTGAAAAACAATGGAAGTTACCAGCTTTACATCCTCAGCTGTGTGATATGAAGAAATTAAACTATAAACAAGTCCAAAAAGCTAAATCACAATCTCCTCATTAACTCTCTGATTCCACATAGTGTATCTTTTTATTGCAAAAGGCTATGTTCAGGCATTTCTAAAGCAGCTAATGTGGTTAACAGCTTGGTCTGGCTCTAGAATCTGAATACATATAGATACGAAATGCGAGCAGTGTCAATAACCGTATTAGCCAACGGTACTTTATTCCTATTATGAATGTAGCAAATGTTATTCAGCCTAACAGTATCATAAAACCGGATTTCTGTCTGGGAATCTGTGGCCTGTGGCAGCACAAACTCCCAGATTTCAATGCCAGGCTTCACAAAGAAAGGCAAGATGCACCTCTCAATCATTTCATATGTAAACACAGCAGCAGCAAACTCAAATAAAAACTCTAAGGATCTGACTACAAATAAATGCAAGTTTCCAGCCAGCACCTGCTGCCTCACCAGCCAATCTCTCCCAGGGAAAAGCTGGCGGGCTAGATAGATTAATTTTGAGGACCAGATGCAGCCTGTCAGCTATCAAACGAGCAACCCTGACTTACAATAATAAGCTGTGTTTCTTTAATCAGCTCCACTTGCTTCTGAGTCAAGTGTTACTCATTTGCAAGTAGAGGTCTCTTCCCAGCTGTATTTACAGGGGCACACACTGAGTATTGTTGATTCCACACTCTCTGGACAATTTCTAAGTCCCAAGACAAGTTTGCCCCAACTTTATATGGACTTTCTGACAGTCTATTAGTCAGCTTTACATAATGGCAGATAAATAGTAGTAAATAATCATAATGAACTGTACACTTAGAAAACCATTAATCAGTTACTCCTTATGTGGCAACAGTTTGGCAACAGAATACAGCTGATTTATAAACGATAAATATATTTTTATTATTAAGGGAGTAACTATTCCAGAACAAAATATAGCTTATCTTAAATGTATTTTTTCTCAGGCCAGAAGGAATCTTTAATGATTCCACAGCACTCCTACTAGTCCTCAGATTTTAACATAGTAACTGAAATCGTAACCGAAAAAAATATCAGTTAATCTGTATCTAGTCTGTCCAGATTTTGTAATTGTGTTCCTTTTCCACGCATTACAATCAAGGGGGAAGATACCAACCATTGGTTAAATAATACTAAACTACATAATACTACATGTAAGTTTCTTGCCCTTTTGCCAATATATGTGGAATTTTCTTTAGAACTGGGGAGACCATGAAGCACATAATTCAATACTGACTTATATTTTATCCTTAGCATCTTCATGCATCAGAAAAGCTGATCTTCACTAAAGATGTTTACTTTTTTTAAACTTGACACTAAAATATGTATTTACTGTAAAACTGGTATTTAGTATTTATTTTTTATTATAAAAAGGAAACTTTATTTCAAGTGAGCCTTACTTGACTTTCATCAAGTAAGACAAAATATTTTACTTTCCAAAAAAGACCAGTCATTGTTTAACATTCTATTACCGATACACATCTGACAAGATGACACTTCAATGTTAAGTTAACATGGTTTTCCTCTGTGGTATCGAACAAAAATCATGCAAAGAAAATGCTAATTAAGATATTATAAGCAGTTGATAATCAAAGTAACCCTTCCTTGACCCACATTAGGATAAGAAAACCCAGCAACAGAAGGCATTTAGGCTAGAGTCTGACCCATTTTCTCTCTAAAGAGAGAGAAGCCAGGAAGTGAAAAAGAAAAATTCAGTGCTAAAGCAAATTAAGGTTGTAACTTAATTCATCACCTTTCCATTGTTAAAAAAAATTCCTCAAGAGGATTCTGAATGTTGCCAGTAATTTCAAAACTGTAAGTCTTGCAATAAGCACATCAAAATGTGAAGTGAATCGAGGCGTTCCGGAGTTATAGAAAAGTCTTTAAAAAGTTCATAAATAAGCTTCTTTTTCTTTTCAGAATTTTAATTTAAGCACAATAGTAGCACAACAAAATAATCACATATGCTATGTAAACATTTACTATACTCTGGCAGAAACCAGCCCTTAACTTTAAGTTATTCACATGTTTTATAAATTCCCAGATCAGACTTTCTTACTAATACATATGCATGATCCATACAGCTGCATTCACAACAGCCTAACAGCATGCAGACTGACAAAGGATATTACACAAGGAGGATAATAAAGCACAACAAGTTATTCTTATTACCCTTCCCCCACCACGCATTTTACCCTTTGTGTTCTTTTATACTTACCATGCCCTCAAAGCCAACTCTGTAAAGGTTTTTAGCACCATTGTCCCAAAGAACATATGCTGCGCTATGTGGACTCGACGCACTCCAATCTTGGATTTCAGTTACCTATTCAGTTTTAAGAATAAGAAAATTGCTTCTAAAAGACTTGTAATCACAATTTGAACTTAAAACCTTATTCATCTCTTCAGAATGATTTGGGATATAACAGTTTTACTGAATTTAATAAAATTTATTCTGAAGCTGTTTTCTGTTTGATACAAGTGTTCCCTAGGTGTCTTATTGTCAGCCTGAACATATACTTTGTAAGCCCATTTTTCTTTTGGATATTTGGTAGGTAGTCTAACTACATTAGCAGAGAACAAAAACTGAACTGTAAAAAGCTATTTTATCATACTTTGACATGTTCTTACTAGAAGCAGCATTTAACGAAGAAAAACAGGATGGAAACTATTTTAATTGCTTCAATTTGTCTGGTTTAACCTGCATCAGCCTGGTGGCACTGCACTATGTCAGGAGACAAAGTTTAATTTCCAGAGCAAATCTGTTTAACAACAGTACAAAAGGAGAGCGAAAAGGACTTTCCCTGATATTTCTGAAACCATGAGGCCATGCATCAAATTCTGAAAATATTTCCATTATTTAAAAAAAATCTATTTCCAGAATTTGTCTTCATTCTTATTTGTATTTATTTAAAAGCTGTTTCTGCTATGTACCATCTGCTTTTCATCATTAAAAACATTTATATGCATTTATACCTATTCTCAGCTTGTAAACAATCCGACTAATTAAAGTTTAGTACATAAAGAAGACAATGCAGGATAAGACACTAATTTTGCAAAGTTTTAGAGATTTCAGAAAATCTTGCCAAATTCACAGCAAGGGGTAAATAATCAAGACGAAAAAAGCTGCATCTGAATACCCCTTGCTTTAAGAGATTTAAATTTACCATTTCCTCTCAATAAAACCTAAAATGAAATCCCCCAAAGTCCTAAAACTTCCATAAACATCTAGGATGTAAAAGAGGCTAAATATCTTATTCAGGAACTTTTAACTTTCTTTTAAATGCTGCTTAAGTGTACTAAAAATAAATGCAACAAAAAACCACCAGTTCACCAAGATACAAGGGCATCCAATTCTCCTTCTAGAACATCTCATATTTGGTGTTGAAAGTTATAGTATATTTTACACTCCCTGCTGTACGTTCCTACTTACAACAAATCTTCATTAGATGCTTGAACATCACAGAATAAGATTTTTAAATGTCCAGCAAATTAAAATAGCAACTTTTATGATTATATTTTACTCTACAATTAGAAAGGCCGCTGAGGCCACTATATGAGCATGCAGAAGTGCATCTTCTTCTCTAAACCAGTTTTGTTTTTACCTTTCCTCTACGCCCATTGCCACCATCTTGATCTTCCCATTGCCAGTCAACTCCTCGCACCACCCTGGCACCTGCAAAGATTCCTCTTGCTGTAATTTTCTTTGATTTACGGCGAGACTCCAACAATACCCTGAAGTTATTAAAAGAAGAACCCACAAATGTCAAGATAATAAAGTCCAAAACAAATCTTTGAGGATGGAAAGGAAGGAGAGCATCTTGAAACAAAAATAACCCCACAAACACAAATCTTGCTGCATGAATCACATCCATTCAATTCTCCACTTGAACAGCAGCCCACAAGATAAAAAAACATCATCCTCCTAAATCTGCTCTATTGCATGTTTATAATTAGATTTTAATGCTGATTATTTCTTCTCCAAACTTTCTACTACCAGCAAAAATCTTGTAACCACTTAAATATAGATCTGTACTCATATAAATAAAATCATTAAAGAAACATACAGAGTGATATAAACAACACATTTCTGTTTCTCTTCAATGCACACAAGGCAAATAGTACTGTCCCGCACTTGCTCTGCCATTTTTATTCAGAATTATGCTATTAAGAGCAACATCTCTTTCCCCTCCATGTCTCAGTTTATTTTCTACATACTTCTTATTGCATATCTTGGCAAATTTAATTCAATATACCAACATCCATTTTTTCAGTCATAATGTTATTTTTCTAAAGCAAACCTCTTCTTTCCCTCTGACTTCAACAGAACCAACAGAACCATTCATGAGTATTTACCTTACAAACAGAAACAAAGAGACAAACATTCTCCTGCCTTTTCAGTTATCTCAAAAGCCACCTGGTTTGCATGCAACCAGATTTCTTACTTCATGCCAAGAAACTTTTGCCAGACAAAAGTATTTTTCAGCTGAAATTCTGAATGTTTCCTGACACCTTCAGAAGTGTATCACCCTCCTGCTAAACTTTTGACATCCAGCAGATGGCAGAGAAGGAAAAAGTTAAACTATTAGAATCCATGCAAAGAGCACATGAAAATATTAGCCATTTTAATCTAAGTAATATAAAAGAGTGACAGAAAACACAAAGGTATGTTATTTATAGCAGCATTTTAGAAAGATCTCAATGTCTACAAAACTGAGACAAAACCCAGCATGTATTACTTTGGTACGCTGCCCATATGATATCCCAGACTCAAGAATAAAATAGGTAGAGCTTATACTTTCCTTCATCCAAACATCCTTAGATGCCTCCTGCCATTGTTCCTATGAGATATCCCTCAAATTCAATAGCACTGCTTTGCCCTCTTCTCTCAAACAGTTAACTTTAATCAATTTTTCTCAATTAAGCTTGATCCAACAGAAACAGCTCCTTGGCAGATGAAGCTGCCTTCTAGATAAGAGTTGCAAAACAGAGCTCAATGGGAGTAAACAAAGATAGGGAGAAAGTGACAAGATGCAAAAAGATTTCTTACAATTCTACACATTGCATACAATGTACCTCCAAAACTAAAACTTATCCTCTATACACTATAACAGATCACTTAAAACCACAAAGGAAACTTCGGCTTAAAAAAAAGCTTGAAAAAAAAATAAACTCTGGAAAACATTTTCGAATCAATGAGATTTTTTTTTAAAGAAATAAACAGAAAAACAGATTTGTATTTTGTTACCTATTTCCTACAAATTACACTAAGCCAGCACTTTCTACTCTTGGATCCAACTTCTAAGTCTTGTTCTGCATTAAACACTGTAACTGAGACACTAAGCTTATGATATCTATTTGGTACCTAGATCTGCTGGCATGAGTCTAAAAAAAAACAGAAGTTGCTTTTTGATTAAGCCACTGACCTGGGCATTTGAGCTATAGTTAAACTTCAAGGCAAACATTTAAGAAAATAAACACAGTTCCTACAAGACATGATACAAAAACTCAGTTTGTGTGCTCCAACCACATCCCTTAACTGTAAAAGCACTGATAAAAGCACATCACTGAATTACAACGTATTTGTAAACCTTACTTCCCCAAGAAGAATAAGTAAATGTTGTCTTACATATGTTGCATTTAGATAATTATCAAATCTAACAAAAAAAAATTCCAATGATTTAATGAAAGAACATTCTGGAGAGTTATCACAGAGGTGATACCATGGGATGTAGCCTTTACACAATCCTTTATCACACCTCTCCAAGTATTTAGTAACAGGCAAATATCACTGTTCGCACTTAACCAGCAGATAATTATGACAGAGAGGGTTTTAGATTTAGACAAGTTATTTGAAGTCAAGAACACAAGAACAGCTATGCAAGAAAACACTAAATGCCAATTTAGTTCAGAGTTCTTCACTGGGAGACAATAATAGATGCTTAGGAAAAGAAGAAAACCAAGGCAAGGGTAGAACAACCCTTCACAGCATCTTTTCTCTGTTTCCTGCAGTGAGCAGTTTAAGCAGTTCAAGGTTTTGCCTCTAGATCATTCTGTTTTTCATAGTCCACAAGGAGGGTATTCTCCCTTGTGGTGGATGAAATGACCAACACCGAGATGTGTTCAGGCATCAGCACTTTACTGAAGCTTTGCACTGCTTATAGATCCCCTTTTCCTCCAGCACGCCCCAAGCACGCAGCACTTTCACTTTTGATTCGTTACCCCTTATCACACCCGCGCCTGAACAACTGACATGACTGGATAAACCCACCTGTTCACGAGCCATTCTTTTACCTCTGACTGGTTACTGATTACAGCACACAAAACATCCTTATCTTGTCTCATACACATTCTTGCTTGTTTGTCCACTTTGTTTTATTTTCATTTAATCTTCACTCAAGGTCAGGAATTAATTGCTCAAGGCTCAAGCCGCCTGCAGCTTCAGCTCTCAAGGCACCAACACTCCCTCAATCTCCCTACATCATTTTTGAACCTAACTAAACTTTCACATTCAGGAATTCATTGACAGATCATTCTGTGATAACACATTGTGTGAGTATAATTGCTTTTGTTTTAAAGCTGCTATATGACAACACAAAAACCAGGAAGCCTGCAACGAGGTTGAAAGAAACTGAATAATCATATCCTAACTTTTTTTTCTACTCCATTCTTTCAAAAATGTCCATGTTTTCCAAGCTCCAAAGATCTGTCCTGGCTACACTCCCTCACAAAGAGGCAGAACCAGTAACAGAATTTACACTTCAAGCCACTATTTTACCTAATCCAAGTTTCAGTAACTATATCTGCTATTTAAAAGTTAATCACAATTACTCGTTCCTATTTAATTTAATGAGGGAAAAACTATGTTTTACCTTTCACTTCCTGGTGTGGTAATTCTGTAAAAACGATGCCTCAAGTGATGTTTGTCCCCATGATAGCAAACTGTGCACAAGTCATAATTCGTGCACTCAGCACATTTCCATCGGATGCCAATGATGGGTTGCTGTCGGCAAGTATCACACATAGTCCCATCGTGCTTGATACCTGTGGGGAGAAAAAGAACAAAAGAGACTAACAACTTTGCTACATCACTACACAGATTTCTGCTGCACACCATTATAATATGAAACCAAATAGTAAGAAGTTCACAATAAAGGCTGCTAGCAATAACCTATCAGTCTATACAACTGAGGGGAAAAGATAATGGACTTGGCTTCGTATCTCCAGTTGTCAGGCTGTTCCTGAAATCTTCTACCTTTTCTCAGCTCAAAGAGCTCACAAAGAGGCAGAACCAGTAACAGAATTTACTGGTTCTGTTCAAATTCTCAGCTCAAACAGAATTTACAGTAACAGAATTTACTGGTTCTGTTCAAATTCTCAGCTCTAAAAGCTGAGAAAGCTATGTTTGGTTTTTTGGTTGTTTTTTTTCCCATCTACACAAATCAGAAAAAGAAAATGAGAAATCAAAATCATTTATCTACAAGTTAAAGGGTCAGAAATGTGTATACCAAAATAATCTGGAATTTTATCTCTGGATTAAGACTACCAAAACACCTTACACCACAAAGGGTACTGTGTTCAACTGTGCATGACAGTTTGAAAATAATTGATTTGACTTACACATTTTGTACAGTGGAAAAGGTAAGTGCTTATCTCTACTCTTTGTCATATAGGATAAAATTAAGCTCTCTTGGATAGATGTCCTTAGCTTCACGAAAATCTGTTACCATTTTTGAAGCATTTTACTGCTTTATATGTTCTTTTTTTTTAAAAAAAAAGAAGGTGCCAAAGACAGACCAGATGTAACCCACCAGCATGTGCTTTGCCCAGCCTTCCACAAAAACTGAGTTCTCAAGACTAATTACTCCTACAGCTTTGCCAAGCTACAGCAGAGTGAAAGCGATCAGTCACAGACAGTTTCCATCCATGCATTCTGAATACAATGAACAGCCACAAATTTGAAAAAAAAAAAAAAAAAAAAAAAAATTCTGCTGCTGTTTGGGAAAAACTGAGCTACAGAAGAGGGAAGCACTGGCATTCAGTCTGCAGCACAAGATAAAAATGAGCACTAAAAGGTTGGAGTAACACAGAATTTTCCTAGTCACTCACCCTTAAAAAAAGACACAACCAAAAAAACAGACAGATCACTTTGAAATTAGTAAGGAAAAAGAACAGGTTTTGTCCTTTACAGAAGGGTGCTTTGGAAATGACTGACAAACTCATTATAAGCTTACTAGTCACTTGTGACCAACAGCTGAGCCACCTGCAGTGAAGAAAAATCAGCAGCTGGAGAGGCAGAACTGAAGGAAATGCTTTCTTGTCTGATCATTTCACTGAATCATGTAATAGCTGAGGCCGGAAGTAACCACTGGAGATCGTCTACTCCAACATCACTGCTCAAAGCAGGGTAAATAGAGCCCCCTGCCCAGGACCATATCCAGGCAGGTTTTGAGCACCTCCAAGAACACAGACTCCACAACGCAGTTTGTTCCAGTGTTCAAACATCCCTACAGCAAAAATGTTTCTTCTTATGCTTAAGTGGAAATTCCTGTATTTCAATTTGTGCCTATTTCCTCTTGTCCTGTCACTTGATACCACTGAAATGAGCCTGGCTCTATCTGTTGTTTATATATAATCTTAAGATCCCCCTGAGCTGTCTCTTCTCCAGGTTAAACACCACCAGATCCCCCAGCTGCTCTTCATACCAGATGCCTTTAGATGCCTTAAAACGCATTTGCAGCCCTTTCGCTTGACACACTCAGTATGTCCACATCTCTCGCACTGAGGAGCCCAGAACTGGACCCAGTACTCCAGGTGTGGCCTCACCAGTGCTGAGTGGAGAGGAAGAATTAGTCTTTAAAGATTGCACATAGCATCACAGAGATCCAAACAGCTCTTCAGGGCAGCCAAAAACAGCCTTCAGTGACAATAAAAACCCTGGAACTGCTGATGTTACACTAAATGATCACTGTAATTCCTGCAGCAGTTCATGACTAAGGCACCATCCACATCTTGACCACAATGTCTGTGCTGAAATTTTGAAGGTCTGACACAGACAAGTCCTATAACCTGTAATGTCATCTGCCAACTCCAACTGCCAGATAACACACCTCATATATCATAATCGTCCTTTTTAACTAACCTTCTAAATTTAAAAAGTATTTGCTGCCTGGTAAAAACAACTAAAAATGCCATTTCTTCTACAAAACAAGAACCTGGAAATCACCCATACATTTTCTCCTCCCACACAACTCCATCAATGACCTTGTTGCTGACATGGAGGGCTAACATCAGGGAGAAAGCTGTCTTTCTCATTACCTACACTGAGACTTTGATGCCTGGTATCTGTTGATTATCTCTAACACTCAAAAAGATAGTATTACCTACGATCTCAAGGTGGCTGCCTCACTGCTGTGAATTGTATTGAACCATTTTACTACATTTTTGGTAGACTTCAAGAACAGATGCATTTTAAGGACTCGGATAACCTGCTACTGTTTCATTGCCTCACTTAAAAGTCTAACTAGTTACAGCACTTGGGGTTGAGGGGTGGTATTTGGGGTTTTTTTGAAAAATTTATTGCTAAACTGATACTTCACATAGAAACAGAGAAGTTACACATCTTTGGAATTTTTTTAACGGTTGCTGAATTTCAGGGAAGACAGTTTGCCAAAGTTCACATTTATTCTGGATGTAAAAAGACCAAGGAATCTGGTGTTGCGGGATTCTTCACTTTGTCCAAGCAGCAGGAAAGAGGGTAAAAAATAAGAAGTCACGTAATACAGAACTAGGTCATCTCACAGTAAACTTAAAAAAAACCCTAAACATTTCCAGCCAGTGAGGCAAAAAACGCTGCTGAAAACTAGAAAAATTTCCTTAGGAAAGATCAAGAAAAAAAAATACACAAAAATGTTTGACTCAAAAGTCATTTTACTGACTATAGTATCTGTGACTTTTAAAGAGAAGAGTGCATGTCTGTAGCTGGAGTCTCCGAGAGAGTCACATCTCTATCTCACAGATCCTAAACACCACCCTGATACAGCCTCTCTTCATCCGTTCCCTGACACACGATCCCAGCAGCAACACCCACTGCAGTGCATGCCTCACCTGACCACGCTGCTCCTCCATTCTTTCCGCTATGCCAGCAAAAAGGATTTTGCAGAGTTGAGCTGTAAACTGCATCAAGAAACATACCCAGCTGAAAAACAGCCGGGGGAAAATATTCAGCTGGATTGGCTTCCCAATCCCGTTCTTTGTGGCGCTGCACAACGCTGCTGGCAGGACACACAGAGCATTGCGGGGCAGGACCAGACAAGTAATCTTGTTACAGAACGTTTAACCACCGCACCAGAGATCTGGAGGGAGAAGTAGATTTGTATGTCTCTGGTGACAGTGGACTGAGTTTTAACTTCAAGGTGCTAAACCAGGGTGCTACTCCTGGATGGCAAAATGTGATAGCTAAATTCCTATTCATGTTCAGAATACAAACAGAATGAACTATTTAAATCAATAGTATGTTTTAAAGAAGGTTGAAAGAATTTTTTTAAGTTGAACTAGATATTATAGGTACATGAGTGTTGTGGGATGACCTTGGCCAGCTGCCAGACACCCACCCAGCTGCTCTCTCCACCTCCTCATTAGGATTTGTGGGAGGAGAAAAAAGCTTGTAAGTCAAGATAAAAGTGAGATCACCTACCAATTACCATCACAGGCAACACAGACTTGACTTGGGTAAAGTTACATTTATTGCCAATTAAAAAAAAAAAAAAAGACAATGGTGAGAAAGACAAAACCTGAAACACCTTCTCCTTACACTCCCCTTCTTTTCAGACTCAACTTCACTCCTTCATTCCCAACTCCTCTATCTCCCTGCTTCTCCCCAGGGGAGACAGAATCATACAATCATTTTGGTTGGAAAAGACCCTTAAGATCATACAGTCCAACCATTAAACTCACGCTACCAAGTTCACCACTAAACCATGTCCCTAAGTCTACACTTCTTTCAAATATCTCCAGGGATGGTGACTCAACCACTTCCCTGGGCAGCCTGTTCCAATGCCTGACTACCCTTTCAGTGAACAAATTTTGGGGAGATCGGGAATTGGTGGTTATGGTCAGTCCATAACAGCTCCTCATACTTTTCTCTTGCCCTAGCATGGGTCCTCTCCACAGGCTGCAGTCCTTCAGGAAAACACTGCTCAAGTGTGGGCTCTCCATGGGCTGCAGCTTCCTTCAGGGCACGTCCACCTGCTCCAGCAACAGGTCCCCCATGGGCTGCAGTGTGCATACCTGCTTCACTCGGGCATTCCACGGGCTGCAAGGGGACAACTTGGAACACCGTGGTCTCCATCTACTCACCAAAATTCAGTACTGAGGACCTGATATTTGCACTACACACATCTAGAGAGAGGGAATGAGACATTATTTCTAATGTTTCAGACTAGCTCTGCTCTAGCCCAGTGGACTGAATGCTCATCAGCATTAAGATAGTATATTTCAGTTTACTTTCTGAAAGTAAACCAGTTTGTGCTCTCCAAAACCACCCCACGATGTAAACTGAAGCACTGTACACAGGAACAACCAAGAGACCGGGTCAAGCGTAGGCTATGGAGCCAAACTGAAACCCTGATCCAACTGCAACCCATATCTGTCACATAAACCATTTCCACTCTTCGAAAGGGAGGCTGTTTAAGAAAGGTTGAGAAACAAACACTTTACAAAGTTTCTATTAGGAAAATGTGTTAATTAAACTACTGAAATACATTAAAGTGCCATTAAAACTTCAGGATTCAAAAATCAGCGCTGCAGCCGGCCAGCTGTGAACCAGAAGAGCACTTTAGCTCTCTAAAATAAGATAATGCAAAAACTAAATCTCTAAATATTCTTCAAATTTTCCTAGGAGCAGACTACTTCAAAATGTAACAAGTTCTGTATCATTCACCATGCTGCACTAAAAAAAAAAAAGAAGAAACCAAGTAATGGGAAGGGTACTTTGACCGTGCCTAATTATTTTTAAATAGCTACCATTTCCTAATGTTCCTCAAACCTTAGTATACCATAAAATCCAGTATTGCTGATCTCTGCTTGTTATTAATGTTTTTACTATTTGCATTTCATATTAGTTTTCTACCTTTATGCCCCTGCCATGGTTATTTTCACTGTCCTCTATTCCCAAATCTTCCCTGGATTACGTTAGCCCATCATTCCTCTGTCACCACTCATTTATACATCAGTTTTACAGCTTTTGTGTGCAAGTTTTTAATACCCATGCTTGCTCTTAAAGCTGTGAAAGGAAATAAAAGCAATGTTACCCAAATTGCTATTTGAATTTGTTACAAATATCTCTTTTGTATTAAAAATAATTTTCAAAGGTGGCAATATACAACTGTTCAATAGAGGAACATTTTAGCAGTAAAATAGATGTACATACCACTCACTGTTAAGCACAGCAGAAGTCAGTGGTGATTTCAACTACTTCTCAGAACCAACAAAATCTGGTTTCCAACTGACTCATTATTGTCTACAAAACTCTAATAACCCCAAACCCTTTCATACCATAATGACAATACTACCATCAGGCAAGGGATATCGTAAACTACTTAGAAAGGTGATTCATTTAGACTCCAATTAAAAAAATAACAATGTTTTATTATTTGACTCCATATAATTTTTACACTATGGCCAAACTCCAAGCTAACTGAAAACAAAGACTTCTTAGAGATTAATCAGATTTCAACAAATCGTGTCAAAATTCAAATCAATGTCCCCACAAACATGAGTTATCTATTAATTACCCTGTTTGGCAGCAGCCAGCTGACCAAATATTATATACAGGAGATGCCAGACTTGCCAAAGCATGCGTCCTCTCTGGTAAGATACATGAGGAGGGAGAGGATTATTGTGTAGGAGACATGGGGGGAGGGCAGGAAGAACAAAGGACACGGTTTTTTTAAAAAAACCAAACCCAACAGGCTTCCCAAGTGCCACTGCTCAAGAAGCTATCAGATTTTTTTACTTGTGAGGGGTTCTGTAGGGATTTACAAATAGCCACTAAAAAAATCTTGACTAAGACAATTTGCCTTAAATTACACTTTATGTGCTAAAAGAAAGAATAAATAAACAAATATGTAGGATAAATCATCCAAGGTGGACAACCTTTTAAAATGTTCTGAGAAGTATGACTTCGTGATGATTTATGCAACTCTTCAGGTTACAGAAAACTGCTAATACAAGCACAAAAAGCCACTCAGATCTTCAACAGAAAACACCTAAATTTTCAATATTAGCAGAACACAGCACAGAGAGCTTTCCACGCTGCACTGATGTTCACTGTAGCTGCAGGATAATCCCACATGAAGATTCCATTTTCTGACCCCAGCCCCTCTGCCACCTCCTCTTATTTAAACACAGTTGGGTAAATATTTTAAGCAGGAAAATAACATTGTTACTTTGAACCAACCATGTAAGAGAGGAAATGGATGACAGACAAATTTTTGCCTAAGCTTTGTGGAAAGCAAATCTTCAGAAAGAGAACAAACACAGAAAGTTTCTGCAGTGATCAGGAGTATTATGTGAACATCGCCAGCAGTGTTCTCTACAAACACGCTACCGTAGGGCCTTATCTTTGGCAAAAGGCTGCCTTCCCTTCTAAATAGAAAGCTTGGGTTTATATACTCACAGCTTCTGTTCAGCAACTCAGAAAACTACTCCTTTCTGTTTCTTTTCCACAACACTACCAGAAAAAGGGGACTCTCGAGACTCCTAGGTCCTGGCAATAGGGTACTTTACAGAGGGACCAGAATTTATTTGCAAGGAATCAGGCAACCACACTGCAACGCTAACGTATTACATCCCACCACTTACTCCATTTAGGAGCCCACTACACAGGACCTAACAAGTTTCCTTTCTTCTAACTGAAATTTCCTTTCAGATTCTTAGTTCACTAATTCCTCTCAATCGCTCTGCCTTCCTTAAAGAAATGCTACTCAATGTAAATACGATCACCAACAGGCAGTTAATACAGCTAGCTTTGCAGACATAACTGAAAAAACCAAAACCTCATTATCACAAACAATTCATTACAAAGATGACCCCATCTGGAACAAACAGCTTACAAGGGATACTTCATGTAAATCATTGATGATTTTTTATTTTAAACATGACCATCCTAAAAATATTAGTAGTAAGGCTATTTAAGTTTTATAAGAAGTTAACATAGTCTTGCAATGCTGGTAATAGCCCACAACCATTAAAATACAAGAACAGTACATCATTAAGTCTATGAAACATTGTTTTGGCACCAAAAGAAAGGCATATACCTCTATATGCACATACACATCAGACTTGGGTCTCTTTTAACTTTTAGTTTTTTTCTTTTAATAGAATGAGCATTACTTAGACAACACAATGGGTTCCTCCTGATGCATCACGACTGTTTCTGACTGCACAGGCCTCAAACTCATCAAAGCAGCAACTCTGGCTGCAAGCACTGCTTTTAAGAACTTCTAATCAAGTTTGGTTTTGAATACCTAATAAGAGCTCCCAACAATAAATAATTTCATTTTGCTTTCTACTGCTGTACTTTCATTATTTATTCTCACTATAAACTTACAATCATATTGTGACTATAAATTTATGAACCAGAGAAATGTGTTTTCATTTTAAACTATAAGAACCATGATTTAACACTGTGCTAAGTATCACCAAGTCAAAACCCATACCATATTTTATAACATTTCCTTGCTCAATAGCGTCATTATTAATACTACAGTTAAAAATTCCCGTCACCTAATGCCACTTTTCCTGTAACTATTTATATCAAAATTATCTAAATGCCTCTAAAGATAGTATCAAACTATCATCCAAAGCCAGAGTCCCTTCTAAACAATAGATAGTCACTACCATTAAAAAAAAAAAAAAGAATTACAAAAAGGGGAAAACTGAAGAAGGGAAGTGATTTGCCCAAGAATACAAAGTGAATCAGTAGTAAATTCAGATTTTCAGTACAAATTGACAGCATCTCAATTCCATGAACTTCGCCCTTTTGCTGCTACTACTTTAATGATTTTTACTCTTCCTGTCTCCAGGGAACCATGCCTCAAAAGTAGCTCCCTCTAGCAAAAAGCAACTCTGGGTAGCTCCACGCAGCAGCTCTGTGAGGATAATGCACATGTTGGCCAAAAACCTCAGGAAGAGAAATACTATTTTGCAAAGCCTGAAAACAGCAATGTTTACAAGTTTTTCCTCAAAGCAATATACATAGTCCTACCTGAAGCAGAAATTAAAATTCTAATACAAACATATAAACATAACTGAAAATTAGAAGGAATAAAACCGGGAGAGGGAACCACAAAACAAAAAGCTGGGCCTTGAAACTGAGCGTTAAGTGTAGGCTTCCAGATGCACAGTTAACAGGACACTGTCAGCTTGTAAATACGTCAAGCAGAGCTAGAATAATGAGCATTCGAGGCTCATATTCAACATTTATGCATACACTTCAGTTTCAAGCAGAAGCAGTCCCACTGGTTTCCAGAGGACATCAAATGCAGGTAAAGTTTCAAAGCATAAACATCTGCAAGACAAGGATCAACAACTTGAAAGACTACTCTTAACTTCTTGTTCCAAGGTCCATTTCAAAAAGATTTTCAGCTCATTTTAATAGCATCTACCCTTCAAAACAACAAAAAATCAACTATGAAGTCAGAAGACAGTAAGGTACCTAGACACAGAAAAATTAAATCCATCTCACCATGCAATGTGTGGCGGTCCTTTTTTTAATTGGCAACATTTTTGTAATTAACTGGAATGAATTCCATGACAGTGTCCCTTCGACCTACTGCTATAATTTTCCTTTCTGTAACACTACACACAGCTAGCTCAAAGATGGTCTCTCCTATCCATCACACTGTAAATGAAAGACACAAAAACAAGTACATCTAAGTACCCCAACAGATCAGCCCAATCACCTCATTATTGAGGCAATCAATCCTGCCCAGATCAAAATTCACCTCACTATATTTCTTATTAAAATGAACAATATATTTTCTTTGTGAGTAAAAACAAGTGCTAAAAAGAACCTTTCCCTGCAGTGTGCAACACTAACACTGCCGCATAATGTCAATGCAGATCTTAATCCATTGTCCAGACTGACTGAATTTAAAGCTTAAACATCGAGCAGCCAAGTAATTAAAGAATGAACGGACGCATTATTTTTCCAGCACTTCAGCTGTTTTACATGAGGCAATACAAACAAAAGGCAACATGCAGATTACAAGAAAATACTAGTTCAACCACTTGATGTAATCTTTAGCAAAAAGGTGCTACACCTCTCTTTCTGCAGTCCTCCCTGTACTTGACTCAGAATGACTGTCACCATTTTACAAAACAACTCTGAAATATAAATTCAAGAGGGGAGTTAAAAACAGAACCAAACCCTGAGGAACCATCCTCTCGGTTCCCTCCCTCCACTGCCCCGCCCCCCCCAGCACACCGGGAACCTGCTCCCTACAGCAGATCACTTTTGCTTTGTGTACCCCAATTTAGAAGTCCCAGGACAACTTCTCCTCTCCCCACG
>NW_010339170.1:0-391 GCF_000700745.2 Antrostomus carolinensis
AGATTGGGAGAGGTGCCTGAGGACTGGAGGACAGCCAATATCACTCCAGTCTCTGAAAAGATTAAAAAGGAGGATCAGGGCAAGTACAGATCGGTCAACCTCACCTCCATCCCTGGGAAGGTGATGGAACAGCTCATTCTTGATACCATCTTTAAGCAATTGCAAGAAAAGAAGACTATCAGGAGTAGTCAACATCGATTCACTAAAGGGAAATCATGCTTGACCAATTTGGTAGCCTTCTATGATGTCATCACCAGCTGGGTAGATGAGTGGAAGGCAGTGGATGTTATCTACGTTGATTTCAGCAAGGCTTTTGATACCATATCCCACAAATCCTTGTAGCAAAGCTTAGAAGGTATGGGATAGATGAGTGGATAGTGAGGGGGAATTG
>NW_010339170.1:1172-4515 GCF_000700745.2 Antrostomus carolinensis
AAAAACTGGAACACCAGAAGTTCCACACAAACTTAAGGAAAAATGTCTTTACTGTAAGGGTGATGAAGCACTGGAATAGGCTGCCCAGAGAGGTTGTGGAGTCTCCATCTCTGGAGATGTTCAAAACCCACCTGGATGCTTTCCTGTGCAACCTGTTGTAGGGAACCTGCTTTGGCAGGGGGGTTGGACTAGATGATCTCCTGAGGTCCCTTCTGACCCCTGCAATTCTCTGTGTGTGTATGTTCTGTTTTTTGGATGGGACAGAGCTAGGCTGCTTCTTAGTAGCTAGAAGATCTCTATGTTTTGGTTTCAGTATGAGATTTGTTATGAGAAAAACATTGATAACATACCAATGTTTGCAATTGTTACTGGAAAGCAAAGGACTTCATGTTTTGCTAGTCTACAGGTACAAGGTCTAGGGGGGGCAAGGAATAGTATAATTAGTAAACCAGATTAACACTTGGATATACCAATGGGATAGAATATCAATATGGGATACAATATATTGTATAATTTTATGTTCATTATATTAATGAAGGTCTCTCTTGCTACCTCTGGCTCTCACTCTGACTCTTGCTTTCCTGAAATTGCAGTTTTGATTTTGAGATTGTCACTCCTCCAAGATCATTATACAGATCAGGTAACGCTTGGTCGACAGCTGGTGAGACATTGCACTGTGCATCATGCATTTGCATATTCTATTCCTATTATTATCATTAATATTTTAATATAATTATTATTTTAAGTTTTATTAATTTAATTTCAGTTATAAAATTGCTCTTATTTCAACATAGGAATCTCCTTACGCATCCAATTCTCTCCCTTGTTCCCTGTCAGGGGAGAGTGAGGAAGCATCTGTTGTTTCGCTGCCGGCCAAGTGAAATCACCACAGTGCATTAGCAAAAGTGAACAAACTTGATTAACTTGTGATCTATGCTACTGCTTCTCATAAGTCAAAATATTTCTTAACTCTTTGAATGTGAGAAAAAAAAAAAATCCATTGTGTACAACTGAATTACCAGCACCAGTATAACTGACCTAACTGTGTGTATTAGGTGTGAAGATGTTAATCTCTCAATAGGCTGAGAAGAGGATTTTGACTAAAGACATTTTAATTAAATCACTACATTGATTGAGTAAGAGAGAAAAGAGAATCTACTTTCATTTTCTCATAACTTTATTACTTCTACAGTTCTAATAGAAATAAAAGCAATGTAGTAAAACTAGTAGTAAAATGCAGAGATATGTCTCACAATTAGATCACGATGAATATTGTTGGATTGTTAACTGAAAAATCTGCTGATAAATTTTGCTGAAATGTCCTAAAATTCACCAAGTAATGTTTTCAGTTATAAAAATATTTGCCTATAATTGTTCCTGCCCTGTAAAGCTGAACAGCATACTGCAATAAAACACTACCATTACACAATTCCACCATTGACTATACAAGTATATTAATCACTAATTACAGAAAAAAGAAAGATTACACTAAAGAAATTAATAGAGTATGGTAGGTGATTATTGATGGTGTTTGGTCTAATATGTGCACTGCTAAGCATAGAAATTGGTAAAACAGAATAATTACTTTTCATAATGGGAAAAATGAATACAGATATTGTCTTTATTTTGTACAGTGAAACTCTGATAATAAATTAATTATTAGTACATTCTTGTCAATACAAATGTAGTTAATCATTATTGATTCTAGTTGAAGCATATGCTCAAAGTCAGAATGATCTAACTTTTAGTTTTAGCAAAAGATCTGTTTAATTGGAAAATATTGGCCTTCATCTTTTGGGTTTTTTTTTCTTTTTTATCTAACCCATATATGTTTTAAGTCAATCTATTCAATACTTTTTCAAATCATAATAGATAGTACTATCAATAGATGATAGCATAGAAATACATTAATGCATGTTATGTCAGAAAAATTTAATTTTTTCACCTTTTTTTCATTTGTACTTCTCTCCATATATTGCAGTACTTTGTTCTTTTGTCTCTCTTTTAATACAGGAAACAAATTTCTTACCTGATGAATCAGCACATTCAAACCTCATATATTTTAATGCCTGAACAACTCTTGGAGTAGTAATGAAAACTGCCACTTCCTAGCAGGTGTTTTGCTAAGTCTAGTGAAAAAAGAAATTTTGCATGAGGATTTATAGACTGCTGAGACTTAGTTGCAGTTTTTTCTTGTCTATGGATCCATAGGCACATCTATGATTGGCTCTGCCTAACAAAAATCAACTATAATAGAGTATACTTAAAACTAGAATTCTGACTTGTTCAGACAGACTATTTGCTGAGTAAGCTCCAAACTGCAAGATTTACTGTGAAATGCTTTCAATTCCAATGTCAGAGATTTGAGTCAGGCTCTGCATTATGGGAAAATATTGTGAAAGCAGTTAAAATTGGGAGTAAAGCAGACAAAATAAATTATAAACCACTGGGTTCCAGGAAAAAAAGGGGAAACAAAACCCAAGCAAAAAAAAACAACCAGATGAGATAATGCTATGAGTTGAAAATTCTCTTTTCTAAGTTTATCTTAGGTGTAACATCAGATCACATCTACAATTATACCTGCTTATAAAATATAGAAAATTCTCTAGATGGGCACAAATTACAACTTTTTATTTCACATAATTACTTTTCATTTTTGAAACACTGAACATAAAATTAAGAAGTAATGAATAGGGTTAAAGGGAAAGTGTGGAGGAATACAGAGCCCCATTTGTTAATCAATACCAAGTAAGTAAAAATGATACTTAACAATTTGGATGTGCTGCTTATTTCAAGCATTCACATATGTAAAACTCTGCCTCTGGGGATTAACACCTATAACTAACTTCCTGGTGCAAGAAGAATTTTTCATCTTCAGTAATATATATAACTCTTATTAGGAGCATGTATGTACCTCTCATATATTCTAGTGCTAAGTCAACTGATTTGAAATGACCCTTCGGGGGGACTCTGAGGGAGATCTTGCTGAAGTAGCAAAAGGGTGAGACCACAGATTTTGAGCTGTTAAAGCATCAGCTGTCAGATCCAGACATCAAGGATGCCCAGACCATTAACTGGCTGCATGAATTTCGAGCTTCTGTTGCATATTTGACCAAAGAACTTGAACAACTGATCAGCATTTTGCTGAAGCTCTCATGGTTGAGAAGAAACCTAGAAGCAGTGGAAGAATATCTGGGTTTTCTTGGCAATCTATTGTCAGCACAAATGGTCTATACTGGGCCGTTCCTCTTTTAGCAAGGTGAGGTGGTGGAGTCGCTCTTTACGTCAGAGAGCAACTGCAGTGTATTCAGTTCTGTCCAGGGGTGGATGAGGAGCAAGTTGA
>NW_010339171.1:0-440 GCF_000700745.2 Antrostomus carolinensis
CCATTGGCAGGCAGTTTCTCAAGCAGAATGCAGTGGGGAACGGTGTCAAAGGCTTTACTGAAGCCCAGGCACACAACATCCACAGCCTTTCCCTCGTCCACTAAGCAGGTCACCTTATCATAGAAGGAGATCAGGTTAGTCCTGCAGGACCTGCCTTTCAAAACCCATGTTGGGGCTTGATCATCTGGTTGGCCTGTGTGTGCTATGTGATAGCACTCAAGATGATCTGCTCCATTATCTTCCCCGGCACTGAGGTCAGACTGACAGGCCTGTAGTTCCCTGGACCCTCCCTCTGGCCGTTGTAAATAGGCGTAACATTTGCCGCCTTCCAGTCAAGTGGAACCTCCCCAGTCAGCCAGGACTGTTGGTAGATGATGGAAAGGTGTTTGACGAGCACCTCTGCCAGCTTCCTCAATATCCTCAGGTGGACCCCATCCAGC